>NC_080702.1:10834840-10919828 GCF_030445035.2 Dasypus novemcinctus | reverse complement strand
CCTTCCTTGAGTCTTTCCCTCTGGACCCGTACACCTGGAAAGCCTCCCTTCAATGTCCCTGGAACCTTTAGGACTGTGAGCAGTGGGAATCCTGGGGGACTAGTTGCAGCCAGTCAGGATAAGGACCTGTAAGACCTGACACAGAGTGGATGGGGGGGGAGGGGATTAAACTCGGTGACTTAAGAAAAGCCTGTGCTGGGAAGGGATTGCAAGGGAGTTTGGGGTCCTTGGAGTCTGGGAGTGAAATTAGGGGGTGTGAGTTAGTGTCCAACACTGTCCAGGGAAGGTTGTGTGGTCCTAGAAGTCTGAGACTAAGTAGCATTTAGGGCATGGTCTGGGGCACACCTCAGAGCCTGTGTTCATCCCCACCCTACCCAATGCCACAGGGTGTCATCGAGAGTGTTGTCCATGCCTGGGGACATATCTCACCCAATTTTTGATGGTGGACAATGCAATGCAGGAATATTTAGAAGTAAGTGAGCCTGGGGGCAGGGGCAGGGTGGGAAAGGGAGCCTGAGGCTTGGAAGGAGAGGCCATTCCCTGAGCCCTGAGTTCTCAGCTGTGGGCATACGGGGTCTCCTGAACCCTCACAGCCTCCCTGGGGCTGGAGTGCCATGGCCTTCTTGCAGACAAGTAAAAGGAGACTGGTCCAAGGGCCCATCTCTCCACTGTCATCAGAACCTTGGACTAGAAGTTCTCTCTGTCTCCACTCCTGGTGCCCAGAGTCTGCCTGGTTCCATCCTTATCTTGACTGCCTGTTCATGTTGAACCCTGCAGTAATGCAGAGTGACAGGGGCTCAGGCGTGATGATGAGCATGGCAATGAATGCGGGCCCCTTCATGATGGAGGCAACTCTGTCTTCCAGGGAAGGATGGTCAATTTTGAAAAAAGGAGGAAGGTGAGTAGCTGTGGCCATCACTGCTGGGGTGGGCTGGGGTGGGGTGTGGGATGGAACACAGAGACCCTCCTGGGCAAGACACCCCCAGACTTCATGCAGCTTCCTCTTAGCTTGATGGGGAGAGTTTGGGGAGAAAGGACAAGACCAAAGCCTCCTTCTCAAGGGTGAAGGATAAAGTTGGATGAAGGACAACTTCATGGAGGATCAATTGTGTGAACTCAGCTCTGAGGGCAGTTAGAGACTGGAAGGGAGTGGCGGGATTGGGGAAGCCACAGGAGCAAAACAGTCACTGGCCCCTATCCCACCCAGGAAGACCACCCAGGCCTCGGCAGTGACTGTTCCTTCCCTCTGGCCCTAGGAAAACCAGATGATTGCTGAGCTCCAGCATCTCCAGGCAGGCTCCTGCTATGACTCCCTTATGCCGAGTGAGAAATTTGGGGCCTGGTTTGGGGACATGAAGCAACTCAGCAAGAAAGAGAGGTGAGGTCAAGACAGCATCAGGCCACTATAGCTGTGAGATCACCACGGAGGATCCTGGGTCAGCATAGGACCTGTTGCCTGAGGACAGCTGGGTACTCAAATGCCAACTGCTGTCCAGACCCTGGGAGGGAGACCTGAGGTGTGGCTCCTGGGACCTTACAGCCACCATTCTGCCCTGCAGCTACCACCTGTCTTGTGAGCTGGAGCCCCCATCCCAGTTGGCCAGTAAGAACTTTAAGGACAAACACCACCTGGAAGGCATCAAGCCTTGGAGTGAAGAGTGAGTTCCCCATCAAGGGTGGGCAAGTATGGGCTGGCTCAGGACTCATGGAAGCTTCAGGCTAAGTGTGGGTTTGGGGAGCCTGACAGTTTAGCCTGGGGGCCCCAACTCCACTCCCAACCAAGCCTGTGAGTTGGATGTGTTGCCCCATCCCTGGGCCTGTTTCCTCTTCCGTGAAATGGGGTGATGCATGATCTCCAAGTGAATCAGAGTCCCTGTCTACTATTAATGGAATGACCCCTTAGCAAGGTGCAGTGGTAGCAGGGGACAAGTTTGGTTGCATTCCAGGGGAGGCCCCCAAGGTAAGCTGACCTATCCATCTAGCTGCCAGGCCCCTGACACTGAATCCAGTGGCAGTAGCAACCCCTACTCCAGTTTCCAGCTCCACAGTGGGGATGCAGCTGATTCACCCCACACACACGAGGCCGGTTCCTCCAGCTCGAAGGTGAATATCTACCTGGACCATGACCTAGAGTCCCAAGATGACCATGAAATGAAGGTGAGTGACCACCTCTTCCCATGTCAGCCCTTGTCCTCACTCTTCTTTGCCTGCTTGGCCTTGTCTGGGTCCACACAGAGGCCAAGAATTGTTGACTCCTAAAGAATTTCTAGACCCTTCTAGAGATTCTAGAGCAGTCCTAGGCAGCCCCAAGGCTCCAGGCCTTCTGCTAATCTTGTGTCACACACAGTTGGGGCAGTCAAACTCTGCATCAACACAGAACTCTGTTGTCACATCAGCATCCAGAGAAACATCCTCTTCCTCCTCCTCCATCAAACCCTGGGTCAGATGTTTCATCCCCAGGCGCCAAAACTCACGACCATGCTATAAGTGGCATGTGATTGACTACTGCATTGTCCGTGTCAGCCTGGAGGAGGACAATGGCCAACATTACAAAAGCATCATGGTGAGCCAGATGTGTAGTTGTCCCCTGGAGCCCATCACACATTCAGGCAGTAGACACATAAGAAATGGCATGTTCCCTCTTTGCCATCCTGGAGTAGACTTCCCAGTTGGTGGCGGTGGATAGACAGCTACCTCCAGAGACAGGAAAAGTGTGAGTTTAATGGCAGTCATGGCTCAGACAGTGGACATAGGGGCTGAGTCTGACATGCTGAGGAAGGCATAGCAAAGGCCCTCTGAGGCAGCCCCAAAGAGGAGGATGGAGGGCACAGCCTGCCAGACCCATGGCGGACATGTGCTTGGCCAGTCTGAGGAACAACCTGGGGCCAGGGTGAAGGAGCAGGGGTCAAGAGGAAGAGTTGAGATGAGAGAGGTTGTGGGAGCTGGGTCACATCAGGCCCTGTGAGCTGCTGAATGGAGCTTTACTTTCTCATGGGGGAGATGGGAGTCACTGGAGGATCAGAGCAGAACAGGGACAGCAGGTGACATTTGGTTTCAGAATGGAGGTTGGACCTGTCTGTGGAGACACAGGCCAATGAGGGTCTGATGCCATGACCCTGAAGGGATTATAGGGTCTTCCCCAGGATGGTGGCCAAAAAGATGTGAGCAGGAGTCAGATCCTGGATGGCATGTGCAGATGGAGCCATCCCAGCCCCCACTGCACCACTGCACAGAGGCTGGCTGAGCTACCATGTTGCACACTTGCCCCAGGCTGCACTTCTCTTTTGGCAAGGAGCAGGTGTGACTTTACTAAGCTGTCTTTTGGTTGATCATTGTCCTAAGCCCTGCCTGTAGCTGGGCCTTCATGGTCAAGGTAACTGTGCCTGGACTTGCTGATCACAGCTGCATCCTGGAGCCTGGGGCAGTTCTGCTGTGCTGTAGGTTGTCATCCAGCCCCTCCTTCTCTCTGATATCAGAGCTTGGACTAGATGTTGTGTGCTCTACCCTGGGGGAGTCCTGGAGGGCCAACGCTGGAACAGTGGCACTCCCTGAGGGCAAGCCACCTCCTGTGATTGGGAGGTGTGAGGAAACAGAATGAGGCCCAGATTTTACTTCTCATTTCCCACCCTCTGCTGCATTGTCATCTTTTGTCCCCAGGGCCCTGGAAGTCCATAGCAATTGTGCAGGTTGAGGACCCACGGGACAGGGTTCAGCATACAGGGCAGGGGTTTGGACCCACCCTGAGAAACAGCCTCAAGATGAAAGTGAAGTTTCTTGTAGGAGATGGGGTTAGGAATGAATGGAAAGAACCCTTTCTTTCCATGGAGGTCTCCACAGAAGAGCAAGAGAAGATGGTGAGGCCCCTTAGACCCAGTCCTGACCAGAGGTGGCTCCATAGGTCTCTGGCAGCTGCACTGTGGAGGAGCTGTCTCCAGGACCCATGCCCTGAGGGCCTGTCCTGTGATCCACCACAGGTGTCCAACCAGGAAATAGCTCCAGCTGTGATCCACAAGGCCATGGAAGAACTCAACATGGATGGGGAAAAACCAGAGGATAACAAGCTGGTGCAAATCATTTCAGAGGATCAAAGTAAGTCAGGGGCCAAGAAGGAGGGGGCAGTGGTTGGAAGAAGCACCATGTCCCCAGTCTGAAGTTCCAAGGCCCTCTCACCCCAGTGTACCTGACAGCAGTGTGGGTAGGCACCCTGCCCACAAACCAGGCTCCCCAGAGCAGCCCTCAGTGCCCACAGCCTCTTCTCCCTACCTGCTCCTTCTCCCTTGTGTCCCTTTTCCTCGACATGACCCAGGCATTGGGAAACCAAGTTCAAAGCTAACAACATTGAGGTACCAAGAGAAAATGCTTTTCACCTTGGATCAAGAGAAAGATGGCCAAGGAGAGGGGCTCAACTTGAAGGAAGTCTTTTGGACAGCAGGAGATGACTGCACCATGACTGGTGGACACAAGCACCAAACGTGCTACAGGCCATGCCTTTATGACAGGGAAAACTGGACCAAATCTTCTTGATCCCCTTTGGAGGCTCTCAGAAACTGACTCATTATTCTAGAAAGTGGAAAACTGAAAGATCTTCACAACACAGACCCAGAGCCAGTTGTCCTGGGCACTGAACCCATAGGTTTCCTAAGCCCCTGGGCTGGCTTCTCATTCCCAAAGGGAAGAGAAAATTAACCAATGTCTGCACACATGGTATGTCTGTGCACAATAAAGTTAACTGGATTCTTGTCAGTGAGCTGATCCCCTCTCCCAGCCACTGACCTAGCCATATTAAAATGACTCCCACAACTCCTAGAAGTTGGTTCTAAATCCTCTCTTGTCTTTTGAATGGGAAATGGGAGCTGTGGGGTGTGAAGTAGGCAGAACGACTTGTCCTACAGAACAGGAAGACAAAGGCCTGGAGAGGTTAAGAAAGGAGATGAGCAGCCGCACCACTGAGGCTGGAGCAGGAGTTCAGCCCAGCGTTCCTCTCTTGCTGGCTCTATCCAGGAAGACAGGAGAAGATGGGATCAGTGTAAATCCTTGCTGGGTGGCAGGCACTGCTTGGTCCTGGAGGCCTTCAGGGACCCTGCTCGGGAGGTCTGGACCAGGGCTACCCTTCCCTGGGCCCCAGTGTCTTATCCTGGGTAGTGCTGGATTTGGGGGCCCTGCACTGTGTTCCAGAAATCCAATTTCAGCTCTGAGGTCCTGAGTAGTGAAGGCATCAGGGGGCATGGTGAGGGGGAAATAGATGAAATCTTATCAACTCCGTTCTGCGGTTGCACGGATGAGTCAGAGTCATTTTAAAAACTAGAGTTCCTCATTTTCACCTGTGCCTCTGCAGCCTTTCCTTCAGGCAGGTGTCATTCAGAGGCTCCTTTTTGGTCCTGGGGTTGGGTTGGGGGATTAAAGTCCCCGGCAGAGGCCTGTTGTCATGGGGGCACAAAGGATTGGGGTGTCCTGTGGTCCCTCAGAGCACAGCTGACAACCCCTCTGCCCCACTCTCCAGTGCTGCAGATCCCAGACAGCGCAAAAGTGTATTACATGATGCCTCCCTCACCCAAGTATCAATTAATGCTTATAAAGTGGACCTCACCCATGGACACCAAGCTCAAGAAGAGAGCTATCTCAGCCTTTTTGGGGAAGAAGCTGAAGGGACCCAAGTTCTGAAAGGGAAAAATCAAATTGGGCCCTGGTACCTGCCAGCCTCAGGGTCCCCCTGCCCAGGTCTGCCTGGCCAAGCAGTTCTGCTGACCCCCAACCACAGTGGGCCAGGCCAGGCAGGCACTTCCCTCCTCACCAGACAGTCTGGGCTATTTATTATTGTAAATAGTAAATGTTAGATGTGAATATTTTATTATTAAAATCTTGTTTCAACTACAGCCTCGGAGTTGACCACTGGTTCTTTCACTTACAGTGTTAATTGAAATGAGGTGCAGCCTCTCGCATTGTTCATTCAAATAAGAAATCATGCAGTCATCAGTTTATTTTAGAAGGGAAAAGCAAAAAGAGCCAGCCACCCTTCCCTGGCTTATTGAAGCAAACACAGAAATCCCCTTTCACAGAGCAAAATACACTTCAGTATCAATACACCTAGAAGGAGCAGAGCCCACCCATGGGGACTACTGGATTTAGAAGTTGAAGGTACTTCCATTTGCCAGGACCATTTCCTGACCCTGGGCAGGGAAGTGGCTGCCTTTCTACCACTTTGGAGGAAGAATATTTTCTCCTTCTTGACTGAGGCTTTGTTTGAGCACCAAATAAGAACTTGTAGCTTTCAAGAACAAAGTCTAGATTTACATGAGCACTAGGTACAGAAAAAATAGAACAATTTTAGCAATGTGGAAAGGAAAAGGACAGAGGAAGATCATTAGCACATGGTCCAAGGGCAGGCAGAACTTTGCATCCTCAGTTTCCTTCTATGCCCAATGGTCAAATCTGTACATAAGATTTCATGCTTTGGGATCCCTATCCATGATATACAAGAATTCTCTCCTTTTGAGGGGACTGAGGGGATTGAAATGCAGCTTTTCAGCCCCCAGCTGGGCCTTTTTCATAAGCACTACTGCTTCCTAAGAACTAGTGCTTCCCACTGCCTTGCCATTCATTGTGCCATTTCTTAACCCAGAAAATCCCTGGCAGACCCTGGCCTCTGTGACCAGTACCTGGTGGCCTCTGCTGCCTGGCTGGGGCCTGAGGCATCAGCCGTGGGCTCTGAATGCCAAGAGAAGAATACTTACCCATTGTAAGCTAGAAAAACCCCACAGTCTTTTCTGTGGGTCAAGGTGAGGGCTTGGATGGTGTGGTTGGAGGTCCACCATCTTGGGGATCTCCAGTTAACACTCTGTTGTGTTGCTACTGATGGTCCTCAAGAGGAGTTGGCACTGAGCCCTTAGAACTTGTAAAACAGCAGGTGCAGGTGCTGATATTGCTCACGTCCCCTGGGATGGCTGCATCCATTTTCCAAAATGTGTGCTTTGCTTTGGTCATTGGAGTGTGGACAATTCCTAGGGGGAGGGGTTGAGAGGGCCTGAAGGGGAAGGGAAGGCCACCAGGATTGAGAACCACTGTCCTACAGAGGCACACCTCCTCACAAAGTAAAGTACTGAATGGCTTCCTCTCTGGGTGGGACAGGCCCTGTCCTGAGCCCTCCCCTGGTTTCCCCAATGTTCAGGAGCTAAAGGTCTAACCCTGACAACACAAAGCCCCAGGACCCTGCCCCAGCCTCCTGCCTGCCCCAGCTGTGGGCATTGGAGCCACTTCAGAAGGTTTATCAGGGAATGAAAACACTATGAACTTACATTTTAATTAGCAAATATATATCTGAGCTAATCCATGTTCTCTGCAAATAACAAAGTTTCTAGCTCTCTTTACTGAGCAGTCCTATAAGTAAGGAAAATCTGGTAGCTGATGCCCAGATTGTGGTCCCAAAATCCTATTTTCCATGAAAAGCAAATAGGGCACCTAGGAGGTATGTGTGAGTCCAGGTCTTGGCCAGGAAATGTGTGAGAGGAACCTAGTGATCATGGCCTAGTGGAGAGCATGGAAGGAACCAAAGTCCACAGGGTGGAGTCAACACATGACAGGAGCCAACTGGAAGGCCTTCTGGCCACATATGGGGCAAGTTTACTATCATAATAGCCAAAAAGTACAACTCCACACAAATGCTCATCAAATGATGAAGGGAAAAAGAAAATGAGATGTTAGCAGCTATAAGACATGATGAAGTACAGATATATGCTAGGAGGTGAGGGACCTGAAGAACATGATGCTGCGTGAAAGAAGCTGGACACTAGAGGCACTTACAGAACTCCATTCATACAAAGGGTCCACACTCGGCAAATCCAGACAGAAGATAGATTAGTGGTTGTTAAGTGATGTGTTGAGGGTCTTTGGGGGAATGTGACTGCTACTGGGTCGAGGATTTCATTTGGAATTAATAAAAATATTCTGGGATTAGATAGTGGTTATTGTTTTACAGCCTTATGAATATACTAAAAAGCACTGAATATGGCACTTCCACAGGCTGAAGTTATGCCATGTTAATTATAGCTCGATCAAAAATAAGTTGTTGATACTGGAAGTCCATAGTATTGTTTGCCTTTAGTGGGGCTGGGACAGCTTGTGAAATAGACAAACATCTGCACATTCACTGATGGCCTTAGAAAGCTCAGTGGTTTTCAGAGATTAGAGGAATTTGGGGGTGGTCAGGTGGGTTACTGTGTCCCTGGCTCTGGCCTTTCCCTTTGTCCAAATCTGTCCCTATCCCCCAGCCCACTCTGCCTTCACTCCTGGGATTGGCATCTCCCCTCATGTATTTTGGGGGGAGCTCAGAGAGTGTCTTCTCATTACCCTGAGCTCCTATGCAACCTGCTTGATGTCCTGAGTCTGCCACAGGTAAGAAAAAGTCTCTGTGGGAACTTGTACAACAGCAGATGCAGGTGCTACACTGCTCGAGCACTGCTGTGCTGCTGGTAACCTGCCATGGCCTTGAGCCCCCCAGGCTCTACCCTAGACTCCCTGGCCCTTTCTTTGGGCCCCAGGACCTCCCCATGATCTGGCACCTAAAGGGTTCATGCCTCATGGCAGAGGCCTCAGGACCTCGACCAAGACTGGTTTTCTTTCTCTTGACCAAACTGCCAGCCTCGCTCCTCAGGTGCCCTCTCACTCACTCCCCCATCCTGACTACCTCAAAACTAATCTTATAGCTGTGGGACTGCAGAGAAAAGCCTCTCAAAGTGCAGGAAAACAATGGAAAAATGACACTCTCAGACCCTAACAATCCTAAATCTCACACTCACTCCCAACCTTCCCCTCCCAGCTCCCGCTCACTCAAGCCTTTGGACTGTGCTGGGGCTGAGAGGCCCCTCACTAGGCAGTTCCTTCTCTGCCTCTTCCTCTCCTCCAGCCTTCCCTAACTTCAGGTGGCCTCATCACAGCCCCTTGGCTGTCTGGGAAAAGCCTGACCACATGGCCCTTGAGCCCCCTCTGCTGGCCAAAGCAGACCAGCCTTTTCCTGCTCCTTGTCTAGGAGCCATCAAGGCCTCCTGGGGTTGATTTTTAAATGGCCCCAGGAGAAGGGCCCTGTATCCAGGAAAGGGAGGAGAGGTAACATAGGAGAGGAGCTTTCCATGAGCAGGTGGAAGAAAAAGCAGCTGTATGTGTTTTGGAGATGGATTCAGTGGTGTATGGGGTGGGGTCAGTGACAGGGAGGAAAAGGTTGGGACTGGGAGTGAGGAGAGAGGAGGTGAGCTGGGGACCATGGGAGAAGGTGAAAGAGAGAGCTGCCAGGTACCAGTCCCCTCGTCCCACTGAGAACTAGTCTGCCTGGGCCACTGCTCCTTGCAACCCAGTTACTGAAAAACACAGAATTGGCCAAGAGCAGAGACCCAGGGACTGTTAGAGCCTATGCTCATAGGTGCATGGACTTTCCAGGTGATCTTATCTCTGAGTGTCCTGAAAGTCATTGCTGACAATAAGGCTACAGTGGCTTCTGAGGTTCAGGAGTAGTGATCCAAGGGAGCCCTGCATCCTGGAGGAACCCAGAGCCTACACAACAGCCCTAGTGCCATGTCTGAACCTGGATGCAAGAGGCATGAACTTGGGGCACAGAAGAACAGGTACTCCTGGCTCTCCAGTTCCTGAGATTTAGACAGTTGTTTGACATGTCGTCATGCTTGTCCTTATCCACTACATGTCTGCACTTGTCTGGATCCTGGAAAACAGTGAGGCTGTTGACACTGAGATGAGCTTCCTCCTTGGTGAGTGTCTATCCTAATATGATCCTCAAACAACCAAAATCACTGAATGCCGGTGCTGGAAGGATCGACTTGCCCTCTGTCCCTAATATGATCCTCACACACCCAGAATCACTGATTGCCAGCACTGGAATTTTATTGTCCTTCATCCATGGGGGTTAAGGAGTGTTGTTCAGAACATCCTACTGAGCACAGCTCTCATGCCACCTCTTCTAGGAAGTCTACCCCGGTGTTCCCCAAGTTCACATAGAACTTGTCAGGCCCATTTTCTACACTCATGAACTTGAGTCACAGATAGTTGTTTTCCTATTGTCCTTCCTTCCTGTGGATTTCCAAGGGTACTCAAGTTTTATCCATTTAAGCCCCTCCTAGCCCTTTTGTGAACCAGGCACCAGCTGGGCTCTTGGATTCAGACCTGAATGGGACTGGATCCTGTTCTTGAAGAGTTTAGAAGCCATTTGGGGAGAGATGCTGATGGAAGATTACAGCAAAGGTTCTGAGTGAGGTCTCTGCCACATGCTGGAGCAGGGCCAGGCCTTGACGGCCATCCTGCATTGGTGCAGAGGAGCCTGCATGGAGCAGGAGCTCAGTCATCTCTTGCTGAGTACAACTGAGGAGAATTGGTGGTAGTAGTAGCCCTGGCTCATGTTTAGGGAAACTGAGATGCAAGTTAATGGCAGGGATCAGACTAGAACCCAGTGCTCCTGACCCTCTGTCTATTGGTTGCTTGAGCAGGATTTATATCAGTAAGTGAAGTTATGGCTAAATAACTCATTCATCATTCCCTCATTTCTTTATTCCTTCCAGCGGCCTACCATGTTACAGCCTGGAGATGGGGAGCAAAACCTGAGAGGGCACTTTCTCCATGGTGCTGAGAGCTTGGGGGGAATTTGAGTGCATTATGGGAACCTTTGATTAGGTCACTGGATTAGATCACGTTAGGGCCTTTGCTTTCTCTACTCAGTGAGGTGTGACCCAGGTTGGGTCCGCACCCTCTTGCTGGGGTCTTACATAAATAGAGAACTGGAAACAGAACACAGAAAATTTTGGATGCCATTTTTGAACTGTCATGTGAAAGAGGACTCCAGGACCAGCTACAGCTGACAGAGAGGCCAAGAGAAACCCCTGGGGACTGAGAGAAATGCCAGAGGCTGGAATCAGTGGAGCAGGCCTAAACTGAGGGAAAGCTACAATGTTGCTTTCCCATGTGGCAGGAACCCAGGATTTACCAGCAGATGACACTTGATGAGAAAGCATCTGTGACAATGTTGTAGAAGTCAAGAAAGGTTCAATTATTTGCATATTAGAAAGGCCAGGACTCAGCAATAATTTTGGCAAGGAAAAAGCTTTATTTACTGCCAGCTAGACTCGGGAGACTTCTGTTCACAACACGAGCCCAGAACAAGATTTTCAAGTTCTTTTTAGACAGGGTTGGGAGTCAAATGGTGTTTTTATTGAAGAAAATGACATTCTGTGTTGGTTAAGTGTTTGTGTGAGTACCATATATGTTTTGAATCAACATATTGCCCACCTTCCATCTGGATGCAACCTTGAATACACATCCTTTCTGAACATTCAAAGTCTGAAGAGTCTATATTACTTAATTGAATTTCTAGGCACACTTGGACACAGAATTAGATAATTTTGAATTCATGCACAAGCTATATTATATTTCCACATTCGAGGTCAAGTTTAAGTCCCCTTATGCTTCAGCATCACTATTATCAGAGTCTGTCTGAACTGACTGGTATTATATAGAATTTACATTGCTAAATTGCCTCCCAGAACTGGAGTCTTTGCCATGGTCACCAAGGGGAGGACTGCAGCCTCTTAATGTCCTATACCCACAGGTCAGGATACAGACAGCTCAGGTTATCTACAAAGAGATGAACAGCATCCCACCCATAGCCCACATCAATGATACCTTGATTTGTACATTTTAGCAGCTTTGGAACTGTAAGCTTTTACCCTAGTAAATCCTCATTTTAAATGCCAAAAAAATTTGGTATTTTGTATAGGCAGCCTTGGCATACTAAAATAAAGGATTCCTAATAAAAGGTAAAGGATTAATAAAAGCTCATGAGATTTCTGTTTTCTATGTTTCTATGTTTTTCTTTCTGACTCATGGCTGGACAATTTAAAACTGAAGCTCTAAACTCTATTTGCATTTGTCTGTATGTTTGAGAGATGAGATTTTCCTTTCTCTGGATGGTAATACCAAATTGACTTATAAAACACCCTAAAATGTTAATTTGCTAGAAGACAAATAAATGCTTATATATAAATTAATCTTATAGTCTTAGAAATTCAGTAAACCAAACTTCTAATATTTCCAAAGAAAAAAAGAGTATGTACAAAATTATACCAAAATTTAAGAACAAAATAAAATCAACAGAATTCAGATAAACATTTCACAAATGGAATTAATGAGCTCAGTGAAAAAAGATTAGCTATGTCTTCTGTAATGGTATGTACAATATAAGCATAAATTTTTGGGGAGGTACGTTCTCAATTTTATGTAGGTTTACTGAACAAATAAGCTAACATTTTATCTATGAGCTTTTTAATATGATGAAAAATGTAAATCTGTGTTTATACAAACTCAGTTATTATTCCAACAAACTTTTATTTGAGTAATTATGTTTCATAAGCTATAGGTCTGAAGAAATTTCCAATATATTTTTGGTAATTTAAATATTTAAGTTATGAAGGATGTGTTTTGTTAAGGGAAAAGAGAAGTTTTGTCCTAAAATAAAATGATTGGTTGTTGCAGAGTAAGAAACCTCAATGTGTAGGAGAAAGTCAACATAGTATAGAAACTTGTAGAATGTCTGTGGAAAAGGAATTTTATTTGTCATGATCAATGCTGATTAAGATTTGATAGGTTTATGAGATTTTTGAGAGTTCTTATCAGAAAGCATGCTAATACAAAATAAGAATTTGTTTTTATCTTTGTTAAAAGAAGAGTTTTCTTGGTTTGTTAGACTGCTAAGAGGTTTAAAATGTTTACCTTAACCTTCTGAGTAATCTACCTAGAAGGCAAATATTGTGAATCTAAACAGATAATGCTCTGTTCTTTATATTATAAAACTTAACTGTTTTAGAAAATATACCTTCTCATTTTTAAAAGAACTAAGTCTTTGAACCTTTGTTTACTGTGGAAGTTAGTGAGATCTGCCTGAGACCTGCATGAGCATGACCTCTGCAGTGACCTTTGAAATGCACTTTGAAATCTCTTAACAATAAAACTCTTTTGTAGTTAATGTTTTCCACTTTTGGTCAAGGTCTTTTTCCAAATATAATCCTGTTGGGTCCTGGTAATCCCTTGGTGCCAGGGAGGCTCATCCCTGGGAGTCATGTCTCACATTGTGGGAGTAGTGGTGAGTCCAGGCACTATAGTAAGGCATATAGCCTCATGAAGTCAACAACCCTTGGCAGGCCCTATTTTGGGATATAGGATCATCTATTTCCACAATATAACAAAGTTAGAACCATTTGTAATTTCCTTACTCATGATTCCTCTATCCTTTTTATCTGAACCTCTCAGGTGAATGGTTCGTCTGTCTTCCCAGGGTCACTGCAGTGTCTATGGAGGTGTCTCTCTTCCTCTGTGTGTCTTCTCCTGTGTATCCACTTCTGTGTGAGAGTCTGTTCTATCTGCCCACTAGGGGTCAGGACTCAATCCTGCATGCCCTAATGATGTGTTTGAATAAAAGCTCTAATCTTGATTTAACCAAGTAAACGTAAAGCCTTCGAATTTAAGTCAGTCAAAGGGTATCATTCCCATAGAAACAGACCAGTTTAAAAACATGATCAGGAGAGGCAGTGGACTTGGCTGATTGGTTAGGGCATCCGTCTACCACATGGGAGGTCCGCTGCTCAAATCCTGGGCCTCCTTGACCCATGTGGAGTTGGCCCATGCATTTAAGGAGTGCCCTGCCATGCAGGGGTGTCCCCAACGTAGGGGAGCCCCACGTGCATTTATTCTTAAAATGTTGTTTAGTGAACATGCAGCATAAAATTTACTTTTCAAAAGAGTGACAATTTAACCATTTTAATGTTTTGTCATCTGCAGTTAGTTTTTATTCTGATGTTTCTCTGAATGCATTTGCCATCAGCCACAGGCCAAAGGCATTCATATTCAACAAAAACACTCCCATAGTGACCCAAAGAAAAGACTTTGCCAAGTGCTTTTGGGATCAGACTACTAATATTGATAAATAACTTTGAGACCAAAACATTCGACTGGATCAAGATTCCAGAACTCTAGTGAAGGAATTGATGTGTTCATGAGATTGCTAACACAAAAATCAGTAGAAGGATTATTAGGGACTGAATAAAATGATAAAGAATGATGATAGTTTTGTTTAAATTATTGCTGATATGTTAATGTTCTATTTTCTAGATTCAAGGAATCCCTTACTCTCTTACCTTAAGATATCCAATTCATAAAACATTTCTTTTCTCATGGCCTGACTTCTCTAGAATTTGGAAACTCTTGTTAAATAATTTTATTTTTACAGCACTATAATTATTTGCATAGGTTTAATCAGAATCTGTAGTCCTTATTAACAGGACATAATTGAAGACATTGGTTATATTACCAAGGCTTGGACTGGAATGTCATGTTTGAGAATGATTCTCAATTACTCACACATGATCAGAGCCTTTTAAGAAAAAAAGGCAGACTTTTTGTGCGGCGGCTTGCTCGGTCGGTAGAGGTGGGGTCTGGCTGCAGACGAGGGGTCGGTCCAGCTCTGGACGAGGGGTCGGTCCCGCTTGGGACGAGGGGTCGGTCCCACTTGGGACGAGGGGTCGGTCTGGCAGCAGATGAGGGATCGGTCTCACAAGGGGTTGCGCGGTTCGGCTGACGGGGTCGCCCGGCGAAGCCGGCGACGAAGGGGTCACCCGGAGAAGCAGGCGATGAACTGGGGACAAGGGAGGCCAGGCCCTTGTCGGGGGCTCTCAGGACTGGAGGGCGCACGGCAGAAGAACTACCGCGGAGACAAGGTAAACATGCAAGTCCAACTTTATTGAGGGAGAGGCAACAGTTTTATAGGGGCTGGGGAAGGCTGATTGGTCGAAGCCATGCCCTGTTCTGATTGGTTGCCGGTGAAAGGTCAGTGGGCGGTACTGGACGGGGGAGGGGTGGTGATTAGGGATTGGCTGTCGCTGTTGCTGGGGGAAGGGGCACGGTTTAGGGATTGGTGGCTGCTGTTGCTGGGGTGGAGGGCAGACTTGAGTTTCCCGCCCACGCCTGGCTGTTGCTGCTGTCGGGGGGAGGGAAAAGGGCAGACTGGATTTTTCCGCCCACGCCTGGCTGTTGCTGCTGTCGGGGGAAGGGAAAAGGGCAGACTGGAATCTTCCGCCCTGCGCCTGCACAGGGAGAAAGAAGAAGAAGGGTGCCGCCCCACAAGGCATCGCGTGGCGCCATCCGGGAGGAGGGGCGGCCGCGGAAGCATGGCTGCCGAGAAGGGGAGACCCGAGGGCACTCTGCGCCCATGCCGAGCTTCCTTCAGGGGTGGCGGTGAGTCCGACCAGCCACCCTATTATGGGGGCAGCGGCTTGGCCTGCCGCGGCTGCTCCCCCGCCAGGCCAGCAAACCACACTTCAGCCCGAGGGGTGACCGCATTTCCCCCTTCTTTTCAAATAAGGGCCAGGATGGCAGCAGCAACAAGTAGCTGAGGCCCAAGAGGCAGTAAGCAATGAGGAAAGCAGGGCTGAAGAGGGAGGTGAGTATGACAGGGATATAAATGTACAATTTAGGGGGCGGTATCTTGCCGTTGCAAGCAAGGGTGGCCAATATCCAATTCTTGTTGATCTCGGTGGCTATAACATCCATCTGTTGTTAAAAGTCCCGAATGACAGCGCGTTACAGGTAGTTGATCTCTTCTTGGCGGTGAAGAGCGGTAGAGGCAGACTGTGTGATGGTCTGGAGGTTTGCAGCTGTGAGGACAAGTCGCGTCAGGGCACCAGCAGTGGTGGTGGCGGCAGCATTGGGAGTGGTGGAGACGTAGGCGAGGATAACAAGGAGGCCAAAGTCTCCATAGGCGCAAGAGAGGCCGATGTTACTGGGGCGGGCCGACATGAGGCGGCCTAATCTGCAATGCAATGGGGGTTCAAGCAAAAAAAGGAGGGGGGCGCGGGACGAGAAGGGACGCTTTGGATGGCTGAGAAGAGGAGTGAGGTCGAGACAGGAGGAAGCTCCGCAGAAGTATGGGGAGGCAAAAGCAGAAACGTTATTAGATGTTAGAAAGCAGGCCGCGGGCCGGGGAAAGCGGGTTGCGGGCCGTTTAGCAGGGCTGGAGCTGCTTGAGAGCGATGGCGGCATGGGGGGCTGTGGTTACAATCTTCTGGGGCGGTAGCGGCTAGACAGATGGCGGAAAATATTATCAAGAAAGCAAAGGTTATGAGGAAGAAATAAAGTATTAAAGGCTATGGGGGAAGTGAGAAGATCATTTAGAGGATAGGGTTGAGAATGGTATGTTTAAGACAGGAGCTTTGTGGTTTGTAGGAGACTGCTTTATAAATGAAGGAGAATGAGGGCAGTAAATATAGTAACGATAGATAGGAAGATGACAGTGAGGAGGAGTCTTTGTTTAAGGTTCCAATCGTCCGGCGCAACAGTGGCTAGGCCGATAGCAAGGGGTGTTGCTAAATAGACAATGGCTGCAAAGACAAAATCATCTTCTGTTTCCTTAAGAATAACTTTTCTTTAAATACTTAGTAGCATGCAATATTAGAAACCGTTTCCTAAAAGCAAGTTGGCAGGGGAGCTTGGTTGCTGTTAATCTTTCCTGTTATAAAATTACCTTTTATTATTATTATCATCAATTTAGTTTTATTTATATATATTTAAGAATGACCTTTTGGAATTAGCCATTTAATACCTTAATGTAAACTATTGAAGATAAATTTTATCTTTACAGAACACATTCCCTTACGTAAAGTTATCACAATACCTTTTACACTTGCTGCATGCAAATTAAATTTCAAGAGTTTATGAAAAATTAGCCATCTTACTTTAGGACAAAATACGTCTTTTTGCAAAACTTATTACATTTCCGTTAGCATTTTTACAAACTTTTAACCTTTTTAATATTCATATAAGTTTTACATTCTTTATATTATCCTGTGAAGAAAAATAAGTTATTCATTTTAATCTAGGCAAGAACAACTTTTTATGAAGACGTACGGTTAATTTTGTTAATTAAGACTTACAATTTTTTTTAAAATTGTAGATATCTTATTAACATTTAAACTTATGTATTAATATAATAAACTTAAGTATTAATATAAGCGCTTATTTAATTTTTGGCCATTTGAATAGAGCTCTTTTAAAGATTTCTAGTAATTTATATTTACCATCCGGAGGTATCACAATATACGTTGACATTGAACGAACAGACAGACAAACACAGAACAATTACAACACATTAACAGAAATATATAATTTATTTACAGTTGACTCATAATTCTTACTTTCTTGGTATAGCTGCTTTTAAATCTTTTTTTATATAGCATATCATAGATTATACCCTTCAAGATTTCTTGTGGACTTCATGTTGCCTGTAATAAGGCAGGAGGGAATCTTTTACCTTCCTGCTCCACAGCAAAAGTGACCCTATCTATAAGGCGAGTATAGGTGTCTGGGTCCCAGAGCTGACACGTGGTAAGCCATGGATTAAAGGGGAGAAAAAGGTCCCAATATACTTGAAGCTGTTTGAAAGAGATCTTACACCGGTGAGTGTCTAGGAGACCGGCGAGAGCCCGAACTTGTGGGGCTTGCTTAGCAGATAGGATGTTACCCATTGCTAATGGCCTTTTGGAGCCGATAAGAAAAGGGACCCTTACCTTGAGAGCGCGGCGATGGGAGCCGAGGTGCGTGGTGAGACGAGGGGTCGGAGCCGGTGGGGCTCCGACGGTGGTCGCGGGCCAAGAGAAGGCTTCGACGAGGGGAGGGCGGGACGACGAGCAGTGGAGCAAGGCAAAGGGGAGCAAGCGCAGAGGGGAGGAGGCAGAGGTGAAGGCAGGGGTGGAGGTGCTCAGGCACGCGCTCCTGAGAGTTTTATTGGTGCCTCTTAATCATAGCGGGTCGGTATAAGCCCCCGACATGGAAGGAGAAAGCCATCCAGCGATTCTCCCAGACCGCCGTGGATCATATGAGGTCGCCAAGGTTCAGGAGCAGCAATGCAGAGCGAAAAGATAGGGGTGAGAAGAGAGGAGAGCGTAGGGCTATGGTAGGGTTACTTCAGACGTGCAAGCGCGTGCTCCCGAGAAATCCCAGGCTCCTCTTAATCATAGCGGGTCGGTATAAGCCCCCGACATGGAAGGAGAAAGCCATCCAGCGATTCTCCCAGACCGCCGTGGATCGTATGAGGTAGCCAAGGCTCAGGTAGCAGCAATGTTGCACGAGAGAAGTCCCAAGGTGAGAAGAGAGGAGGGCGTAGGGCTGTGGTAGGATTACTTCAGACGTGCAAGCGCGCACTCCCGAGAAATCCAAGGCTCCTCTTAATCATAGCGGGTCGGTATAAGCCCCCGACATGGAAGGAGAAAGCCATCCAGCGATTCTCCCAGACCGCCGTGGATCATATGAGGTAGCCAAGGCTCAGGTAGCAGCAGTGTTGCACGAGAGAAGTCCCACGGTGAGAAGAGAGGGGGGGGCCGCCAGATTATAGAGTGAGGCTGTGGTGGAGTTACCTTGCCCCACGTTGTGCTGTGGTGGGGTTGCTTTGCCCCACGTTGGGCGCCAGCTGCGGCGGCTTGCTCGGTCGGTAGAGGTGGGGTCTGGCTGCGGACGAGGGGTCGGTCCAGCTCTGGACGAGGGGTCGGTCCCGCTTGGGACGAGGGGTCGGTCCCACTTGGGACGAGGGGTCGGTCCGGCAGCAGACGAGGGATCGGTCTCACAAGGGGTTGCGCGGTTCGGCTGACGGGGTCGCCCGGCGAAGCCAGCGACGAAGGGGTCGCCCGGCGAAGCCGGCGACAAAGGGGTCGCCTGGAGAAGCAGGCGACGAACTGGGGACAAGGGAGGCCAGGCCCTTGTCGGGGGCTCTCAGGACTGGAGGGCGCACGGCAGAAGAACTACCGCGGAGACGAGGTAAACACGCAAGTCCAACTTTATTGAGGGAGAGGCAACAGTTTTATAGGGGCTGGGGAAGGCTGATTGGTCGAAGCCATGCCCTGTTCTGATTGGTTGCCGGTGAAAGGTCAGTGGGCGGTACTGGATGGGGGAGGGGTGGTGATTAGGGATTGGCTGTCGCTGTTGCTGGGGGAAGGGGCACGGTTTAGGGATTGGTGGCTGCTGTTGCTGGGGTGGAGGGCAGACTTGAGTTTCCCGCCCACGCCTGGCTGTTGCTGCTGTCGGGGGGAGGGAAAAGGGCAGACTGGATTTTTCTGCCCATGCCTGGCTGTTGCTGCTGTCGGGGGAAGGGAAAAGGGCAGACTGGAATCTTCTGCCCTGCGCCTGCGCAGGGAGAAAGAAGAAGAAGGGTGCCGCCCCACAAGGCATCGCGTGGCGCCATCCGGGAGGAGGGGCGGCCGCGGAAGCATGGCTGCCGAGAAGGGGAGACCCGAGGGCACTCTGCGCCCATGCCAAGCTTCCTTCAGGGGTGGCGGTGAGTCCGACCAGCCACCCTATTATGGGGGCAGCGGCTTGGCCTGCCGCGGCTGCTCCCCCGCCAGGCCAGCAAACCACACTTCAGCCCGAGGGGTGACCGCATTTTTGGAGCCTATGTTTACAAAACTCTCTTGGGAAATCTGGTCTGGTCCCTTGCTCTTGAGTTCCCAACCTTATAGGTCAGTAAAGAAGGTTGCTTTCTGGCAAATATTAGCCTATTATCTCTGACTTTAAGCAAGATGAATTCACCCAAATGTATTGGCAAATTGTAGGTGAACTCTGGTGTTGAATTTTTGTCTTGGCTTCCTAGCCTCAAGAGGCTTTTCAAAAATCCAATTGAGGGAAGCAGACTTGGTCCAATAGATAGGGCACCCTGTTACCACATGGAAGGTCTGCAGTTCAAACCCTGGGCCTCCTTAACCCTTGTGGAGCTGGCCCATGCCCAGTGCTGATGCACACAAGGAGTGCCGTGCCACACAGGGGTGTCCCCCGTGTAGGGGATCCCCAGGCGAGAGGAGTGTGACCTGTAAGGAGAGCCGCCCAGCATGAAAGAAAGTGCAGCCTCTCTAGGAATGGTGCTGCACACACAGAGAGCTGACACAATGAGATGATGCAACAAAAAGAAACACAGATTCTGGGAGCTGCTGATAAGGATAAAAAGAGGGATAACAGCCCCAAACCTTTGAACTACCTTACTACAGAGTCCCACTCTTTCATGTGCACCCTCATACCTTCCCCGAGAACATATGACCTGGAGTGAACCATTACAAATACACCTAAAGTTATGAAACAGCTTTAACACCATTGTCAATGCACTTTGGGCTTCTCAGGCTGAGGTTAACAGCCTAGCACCAGTGACCTTGCTACACAGACAGGCTCCAGATACCCTGGCTGTCCATGAACAATGTTGCATTTATGTTAATATTTCTGACAACATATGTAAATAACCTAAATATTTTGAAGAATCAGGTTAAGGTGTTGTATGATATCAGTCAGGCTTAAACATTTCAGTGGCCAGACCTTCCTGAATGAGGTTTTTGTTTTCATGGAATATGAAGACAACTAGTTTGATTCAGATTATGCTTTTACTTGTGATTATTGATCTATATGAGTTTATTTCTTATTGTATAAACTGTTTCATAATTTTGTTCAATTTCCTTGTCATCCTCAAGACAGATATCTTCTCTTAAGATAATCAATAAAAATGAAAACGAGATGGAAGTGGAACTCTCTCTAGTGGATCAAGACTAAAAGTAGAATCTTGAGAGGACTAGGCAAGATGGTGGCTGAGTGAGTTTACCTGACGATCTCTCCTGCAAAGAAGCAGCTGGGCAGCATTGGAGGTTCTCCGGCACCAGGCTGTTTCAGGATTTTTGCAGGGCAGAAGGTGTCTGGACATTGATTTGGTGGGAAGGTAATGGAGAGGACTAGTCTATAAGATATAATTGAGACTCTATTGCACGGAGGCGAGAGCTGCGTGCGGGACACTCCCTCCTGGGGTGGGTGGAGCCGTGGAACTGGTGCTGCAGCAGCACCTTTTGGAGGCTCTGTGGTACTGGGGAATTTGTGAGCCCTGAGCGGGCTGTTAGGGGGTTGACAGGACGGGACGCCTTTGCAGACCGATTTGGGGAGACAAACGGGGGTTTTGTTGTGAAGCGGGGGATTTTTGATTGCGGACACAAGTAATAGAGTTTCTGCCTGGAGCCCCGATCTGCAGTGGACTTAGGTTGCTGGCAATAAAGGGATGTAACCGGGAGGCTGTTACAGGGTGTGGTGGTGGGGGGGAGACGTCTGGAAGCCAATTGGGGGAATATTTTGAGAAGCTTGGGAATTTCGGTTTTGGACTCTGTTGTCGGCGTTTCTGGCTGGAGCCCCATCCCTGGGCCTGGCTTCTGATCTGCGTCATTAAATTGGCTGCAGGGTAGAGGTGCCCCCAGGTGGCTGTTTCGGGGGCTTACAGGGTGGGAGGAGTCCTGAAGCCAAATTGATGATACATCCACAGAATAAACCCCAGTGAGTGAGTGAATTGCGGGGTTCAGACACATAAGATAGTTTGTGGATCTGACTCCCCCCATAGGGCTGTCACCCAGCTGCGGAGATCCCTGAAGGCTGTGTTACACTGAGGTGCTCCCAGGCTCCCTGTTGACCAGATTTGAGGTTGCCAGGTCTGAGTCCCCTAAACCCTGGTGGCCCACACCCCAGAGACTCATACCTCTTGAGTCTTCAATATCTCAGACTTTCCATCCCTGAATCCATCATGCCCTGAGGTCCATCTGAGGTCCTTGAATGTCCTAGGCCTCAGCGTTTGCATTTTTTCTTTTTTGTTTTGTTTTGTTTTTATTTATATTTTGTTTTATTTTTTATTTTTTGTAATGCCCTGATTGCTAACATTGCATTATCTCCTAGTCTTTTCTCCCAGTGTATCCCCCAAAGTCTTTTTTTTTTCAGTTATTTAGGGGTTTTTGTTGTTGTTGTTGCTGTTCTGTATCTTTTTTTCTTTTCCCTACCTGTTCCTAGCCCTTTACCCACCCCTTTTTCTTTCTTCCTTTCTTCTCTTTTTTTTTCTCTCTCTTGTCCCTCATTTTCTTCTTACTTTATTTTATCTTAATTATACAATAGGTGCTGGAGGGAACACCTCACACTTGCTGGGTTTCCTAATCCTCCGCTGCCTCATTTCTGTGTGAATTGATTTTGGCTACCTACACTATCCCCTTTCCCCTACAACTTGATATCCCCCATCATCTACTGTCTCTCCTATATTCCACCTTCCTTTCTTGGATCCCTAAAGTGTCTAACTCTTAATTTCTAATAGCTTTGTTTTGTTTTCTGTCTTTTATCCACTCTTGAAACTATTGCTGTTCTTTTCTCTTTCCCTCTCAAACGAAAACAATAGCTTTTTAATTCATACCATATTCCTCCCATATTAAGTCGACTACCTCATTATAGGTACTCTACCTACTGCTATAACTCTACACAACTTACATGAATCTAATATCCAACCTCCCAGATCTCATATTGTTGCTCTGTTAACATTTATCACCAATACTACTTTACACTTTTTCCTTGCTCACACAATTGCCTTTCCCTGGACCTAATATTTCCTTTAAAGTGAACTCAACCAGCAATAAGAAATTAGAATAAGAAGAACAAAGTGACAAAGAGAAGATATAACACTTATGCAAAGACAACAGCTAATTAATCCCCAGGACTAGACAAAGAAGCTAAGGAACTGATTAAACCAGTCAAGATAAAATGTTGACCAGACAGCAACTAAAATCTACAAACCAAACCAGTAATCAGGAAAACATGGCTGAATCCAATCAACAAACTAAAAACCAGGAAGGGGAGCAGAACTTCGCACAAGCAATTAAAGATCTCAGAACATTTATCACCAACAAATTTAATGAAGTAAAGGAAGAGGTTAACAACATTGAGACAACAATTGGAGGGGAAATTGCAGACATACGCAAAAAGATAACAGATATGATAGGAATGAACACCACAGTACAAGAAATCAAAAACACACTCGCAGCAAATAACAGCAGATTACAAGAGGCAGAGCAGAGAATTAGTGATGTGGAGGACAGTACATCAGAAATCAAACAGATAGTAGAATTCATTGATAAAAAGATAGAAAAAAAACAGCTAGGACTTAGGGACCTGAATGATAATGCAAAATGCTCAAACATACATATTATAGGCATCCAAGAAGGAGAAGAGAAGGGAAAGGGGTCAGAAGGAGTGTTGCAGGAAATAATGGCTGAAAACTTCCCAAATCTACTGAAAGAGACAGATGTATATATCCAAGGGAAAAAAAAGCACAGCGCACCCCAATCATCAATAAACCCCAACAGACCCACCCCAAGACATATACTTGTCAAATTATCCAATGCTCAAGACAAAGAGAAAATTCTAAAAGCAGCGGCAACATTGGTGTTCTGTTTTGTTTCCATGCTAATTCTCATTGGGCTTATTTAACCAAGATAATAAAATTAGTAAAAAATTTGTATCAAAGTTTAAAAAGGAATTTTCAGTTTTAAATCAATAGTTTACTCCTGAACGTCAAGTCTCAGTATAATCTTACAGAATAATAATCCAAAAATGCGTATTGTCTGTCTAAACTGCTAAATAAGAGCTTAACTACATTTATGCTGCTCAAATTATCTTAACTGATTGCTGATAAGTAATAAAAATGTTTCCAAGCACAAGCTTGCATGTTACAGGCAATATGGATTCCAAAAGAAATCTTAAAAAGTAAGAATTATGAGTTAATTGTAAACTGTATGTTTCTGTTAATGTGTTGTAATTGTTTTGTGTCTGTCTGTTCGTTCAGTGTCAGTGTATAATTTGATACCTCCAGATGGTAATATAAATTAATAAAAAAATTTTTAAAAAGAGCTCTATTCAAATGGTCAAAAATTAAATAAGCACTTATATTAGTACACAAGTCTATATGTTAATAAGATGTCTACAATGATAAAAATGGTAAGTCTTGATTAACAAAATTACTATAAGTCTTTTATAAAAATTTGTTCTTGCCTAGATTGAAATGAATAGTTTATTTTTCTTCACAGGATAAAATGAAGGATGTAAAACTTAAATGAATATTAAAGAAGGTTAAAAGTTTGTGGAAATGCTGATTGAAATTTAATAAGTTTTTTCTAAAAAGTTTGTTTTGTGGTAAAGTAGGATGACTAATTTTCATAAACTCTTGGAACTTACATGCATGTGACAAGTTATAGAAAGTATCGTGGTAACTTTAAGTAAGGAAATGTGTTCTATAAAGGTAAAATTTGTCTTAAAATAATATAATTATAGTCTATATGGTTATAAATAATTATAAGACGTTTTATGAAGCATTGTTTAAATTAGTGTTTAAAAGGCTAATTCCAAAAGGTCATTATTAAACAAACCTGAATTAATAATAATAATAATAATAATAACAGGGCGGCAGACTTGGCCCAGTGGTTAGGGCATCCGTCTACCACATGGGAAGTCCACAGTTCAAACCCCAGGCCTCCTTGACCCGTGTGGAGCTGGCCCATGTGCAGTGCAGATGTGCACAAGGAGTGCAGTGCCATGCAGGGGTGTCCCCTGCGTAGGGGAGCCCCACATGCAAGGAGTGTACCCC
The DNA here is from genome assembly GCF_030445035.2 of Dasypus novemcinctus. Classification (NCBI taxonomy): domain Eukaryota; kingdom Metazoa; phylum Chordata; class Mammalia; order Cingulata; family Dasypodidae; genus Dasypus; species Dasypus novemcinctus. The sequence goes on along the minus strand of NC_080702.1, from coordinate 10,895,332 downwards.
ATAAGGAGAGCTGCCCAGCATGAAAGAAAGTGCAGCCTGCCCAGGAATGGTGCTGCACACATGGACAGCTGACACAGCAAGATGATGCAACAAAAAGAAACAGATTCCCATGCCGCTGACAACAACAGAAGAGGACAAAGAAGACACAAGCAGGAAATGGACTTTGGCCCAATGCTTAGGGCGTCCGTCTACCACACGAGAGGTCCGCGGTTCAAGCCCCAGGCCTCCTTGACCCATGTGGAGCTGGCCCATGTGCAGTGCTGATGCACGCAAGGAGTGCCGTGCTACACAGGGGTGTCCCCCGCATAGGGGAGCCCCACGTGCAAGGAGTGCACCCATAAGGAGAGCCGCCCACTGCGAAGGAGGGAGCAGCCTGCCGATGAATGGTGTCGCCCACACTTCCCGTGCCGCTGATGACAACAGAAGCAGACAAAGAAACAAGACGCAGCAAAAAGACACAGAAAACAGACAACCGGGGGAGGGGTGGGGAATTAAATAAATAAAAATAAATCTTAAAAAAAAAAAAAAAGAAGACACAAGCAAATAGACACAGAGAACAGACAACTGGGGTGGGGGGGAAGGGAGAGAAATAAATAAAATAAATCTTTAAAATAATAATAATAATAATAAAAGGTAATTTTATAACAGGAAAACTTGGCAGCAGCCAGCCTCCCCTGACAACTTGCTTCTAGGAGACTGTTTCTGATATTGCAATTAACAATTAACAAAACACCAAGCTCAAGAAATTATTCATACCTGTCCCCCTGTGGACCCTTAACTACAGTGTCTTTTCAGGCTGGGACTAATCTCAGAAGCCTGGCTCCAAATCAACTGTGGCAGATGGTTGTTACTCACATACCATCATTTGGTAAATTATGATATGTCCATGTTTGCATTGATACTTACTCTCATTTTTTGTGGGCTACTGCACAAAGTGATGAATGTTTTCATCATGTTCACTCCCATTTACGGTCTGCTTTTGCTGTGATGGAATGCCCCTTGAAAATTAAAATTAATAATGGTCCTTCTTACACAAGTGAGTCTTACTTCTTTTTGTTCTACGTATGCTATAGAGCATGTTACTGGTATTCCTTACAATCCTTCAGGTCAAGCCATAGTTGAACACAGCCATCATACCCTAAAAACTATGCTTTTAAAACAAAAAGGGGGAGATGATGGTATAACACCAAAAGATCAATTGGCAAAAGCTTTATTTACTTTAAATTTTATGTTTATAATTCATTGACACCTGCAGAATGTCACTTTAGAAAATGTCAAACATCTACAGTGGACATTAGAAATAAAGACCAACCAATATTCTGGAAAGATATTTTAAGTAATGAATGGAAAAAAGGCAGGATGAAAGTATGGGGGAGAGGCTATGCTCTTATCATTTCAGAAAATGGAGAACAAGTTTAGTTACCTGAGAAGAGGATTAAACCTCGGAATGAAGAGATGGGGTCTCCTGCAACTTCTGATGATGGTGATCATAAGTAATGAGGAAGCTGCCGGTAATTACACTTATTGGGCCTATATACCTACCCCCCATTACTTAGAGTGTTAACCTGGAAAGATCCATTCTTTCCTATATATCTAAATAAGACCCATATATTCCCCAGACCAATTAATGATTGATTGCCAATTAAACCCTATGAGGAAGGACAAAGAATCTATAATCTCGTGTTACCATTTGATTATCGACCCTTATGCATTAGTAATCATCCTTCCTGTACGTATGTTAAAAATCAGACCATAATTATCTTCAAAAATAATAATACTCAGTTTATTGTGACTTTATTTTCCTCTTACAATTTAATCATGACTAAAAATTCTACTTATGATTGCCCGCAAAAAGACAGTAGGGATAAAGAAGGATGGCAAGAGTGCCTTATGGGAAGAGGATCTGTCGTTTTTACTGATTCCTATGGAATAGTGTGGGAGAGTGCCCCCATGGGGAGTCCCTTTCCATATAATGGCAGATTTATTTGCTATGGTTTAAATAGTAAAGGACAGCAAATTAATAATATGCAATATCCATTTCATGAATCCTTAAATCATGATGAAAAAATAATCTTTACTAAATATAATAGTGATTGGAAATATATAGGAAAATGGACACCTACTCCATGGTGTAATGTTACATCTATACATATTCAAAGGAACTTATGGAAAGTTTTTCTAGGAATAGCTCCTACTATAGAATGGATTGGGAATAATAGTAAGTATGGTCAGTATTTGCATTTAAATCAAACTCATCATCTTCAGGCATGTGTAAGAGATCCTTATGTGTTTGTGGTTGGAAAATTAACTATAACTGAGAATGCTCTATTTTATAAAAGTGGGCCTTTGCATACCTGTTTGTCTGAGAACATTTTACAGAATCATATTTCATTACAATGGCTCAAAGGCAGTGGGGAGTGTGGATTCCAGTGTGACTGAACTGAATTTGGCAATCATCACCTGAAAGTTAACTGCTCTTCCATATGGCTCAAAAAATCCTGAAGCACTTGAAGTGATTTGTGGGACTGATAATAACTGGCATACTAGGACTGATTGGTGTCATTGCAGCTGCTACTACAGCTACAGTGGCCTTGCATGAGACGGTGCAGACTCAACAATACATGCATGATTGGCATAAGAATGCTAGTGACTGTGGCATAGTCAAGAATATATTGATGGAGAATTAAATAGTAGAGTTAATGATATAGACTCAGCAGTTTTACATCTTAGAGATCAAGCATATAACTTAAATTTACTTAGGGGATTGAAAGGTGATTGGAAGTGCAGTGACTGCCTGGAAGGGGCCTTTCAGAAAGTCCCGTGGAGGAAGGGACCCAACAGCAGGTGGACGCTGGGCGCTCGCCGAGGTGCGCAGGCGCCCACGGGGTCCTGCTAGTTTCTCAAATGGCCGCCAGAGGGCGCACCGACCCCGCCGGTTCAAAGGCAAACAATGAGGGGACAATTAAAAAAAAAAAAAAAAAGAAAGGTGATTGGAATGAAAGTAACTTTTGTATTACTCCACTTGCTTATAAAAATTCAATGTTTGATTGGGAAAAGATTAAAAATCATTTGATAGGTCATAAAAGTAATATGTCATTAGAAATAGAAGAATTACAAAAAAGAATATTAGAAATATCTCATAATCAAATTGATGTAGCTGATGTAAAGATATCTTTAATGATTTAATTTCTCATTTTAATAAGTTTAACCCAGTAGATTGGTGGAAGTCTCAACATTTTTTATCAGCATTAGGAATAGGATTTTGTGTATTAATCTTGTTGCTCATTGTTGTTGCTTGCCTGAGATGAGAGAAGTCTGTCAAAGACTGCACAATGTTGACGTGATGGGACAAGCTAATAATTTGGTACTTGCAAAAAATCTGATATAGTTCCCCATGGTCAGAGTGCTTGGCTGGTAGTCAATGACGGGTAAGACTCTCAGAGGAGAGCAACCTAAGACAGGCACAGCCACCCTGACTAAAACAAAAAGGGGGAAAAGTGGGAAACAAAGGCATGCTGTTTCCATGGTAGCAAGTTACTTTCTGACCATTGGGTCATGCTGTCCGTAGAGATGTACGTGCAAGTGGCTAATCTCTCTGGGAAACATAACATTCCAGCAGAACCCAGACTTGATATCTCAAGTAACCTGGGCAACAAGTTTTATGAGTATACTTGTTTCAATAATATAATAGAACATCTTGCGCTTTAGTTACTATCTTACCCATTGTGCACTGTGTTTTCATTAATGAAGTTATGGGAATAGTTAGCTAGGATAGTTGCTGGTTCTCACGACTGCTTGGGGTATATAAAGAAGCCCCTGATATTAATAAACTTGTCTGATGGGCTTGAGGCTTCAATGCTCTCGGATCCCCTGATCCCAATCTCTCTTTGTCTTTCATTCCCGATACCCTTCGGGTCCGTGACTCCAACACACTCCTTTTTCATAAGCATTATATCCTAAACAACGCTGTTTCTGAAATATCGACTCATTTTTTTCTGGGACATTTCTTTAGTATCTTTCCACATAATGTATTATTTTATGACCCACAGAACATTAACAAAAGCAATATCATCAATAACATTTTATAGTTATTACATATTGTTATTAGCTGAGTATTACTAATAAATTTGTACAAGCTGGGACAGAATTAAGGATTTCATATTTATTATATCCTTTTACTTTCTCACAACTCTTGTCTAGGATCACCAAGTGTGGAGTGGTTGTGACACTTGAACACAGATATGCTGATAGTCAGAGTTGTCTTCTAATGACTGCAAAATAATGCCTCCTTATTCATTTGAATTTTTTTTTGCCATGTAGATAAATTCTGGTGCTCCTGTATTCCAAATTAGTTATGTGCTGAAGAAATGTGAAGCAATCATTATGATATATTCCTGAACTGAGAATTGCTTAATAAAATCTTGCTTTTCAAAATGTGTTGGTCAGTATAACTACAGAAAGTCATAAAAAAAAATTAGGACAAATTACTGATAATATCTGCAGTGATTATGATCATTTTAAGAGATTTTTATCAAATTTAAATGTTATGTACTGCTATAAAATTTTGAATTAAAATATTTGATAATAAGAGAAATGTGAAATAATTTTATTTTGTATTATCTTTTATGTATCTTATTCCTGAGTTTTGTATTTTGCCCTTTTTAAATATTTCCTTTATGCCCAGCACAGCTTAAATGCAAGGAAAACCTAGATTTCACTAATTTAATTATATATTTTAATGTGCTTATTAATATTGGTTATAGTGTTATTTCAAATCAACACTGTGAGTATATCTGGACAATATCATTGTGGTCATCAGGAAAATATAAACCTGATCCTCAAAATTAAAATTCCCCAGTCTTTTCTATTTTCCTGTGCATATTTCACAAATAACCCAATTTATAAGTATGGAATTCATTAATGTATGTGTCTATGATATCTGGCTGATAGCATTTAAGTCTGTTTATGACACACATTCATATCAAGTTCAGTATATGTGGCATTATATTTCTGTAAAGATGTACCTTTGCAGTTTTTAAAAAAAGTATTTCGGAGCTATGGTCAACCAGATTTGTTGATTTATTTTTTCCAGCCCCTTGGCGCTAATCAGCTCCTGGTCTCCTGTTCTGAAGGCTCTTTGTCCTGCCCCAGGGCTGCCCCCCAGGGGCACAGTCCGCGCACAGACCTGGCTGCAGGGGTGAGACCACCCTGGTTTAGTCCCTGCAGCCCCCACCCCAGGCCCGCCCGAGGGTGACGCCTCAAGTGCGTGCACTGGGCAGCTGCAGGCCCGCAGGGGGCTAAGGGCCAGGGCGCGGGGGCAGGGACGCAGGCCAGAAACCCGGGCATCCGGACCGCCTGCAATGCCACGCGGGTGCACCCCGCCCCGCTTCCTGCTTTCTTCCTCCCGGCAGAATAAAACTCCAGGAAATAACAGAAACGGGGAGTCAAGGGGACTAGTTCCAACAGAGCCCCGCAAAGCTGAGCAGCCTCACCGCCGTTCCCGGGTCCCCGCCTCCCGCGAGGCGCCCGCGGCGCAGGAGAAGGGGTGCGGGCGCCCTCCCCGCGCCTCCGGGCCTAGCCAGGGGCCCCCACCTCCGGCCGGTCGCGCTGCGGGGCTGGGACTAAACCCAGAGGCGCTGCAGCCCCAGGCGCTTGAAGAGGCGGAGGCGTGCCGGTGCGGGCTCCCCCCCTCCGGCGCCGCCGGGAACAAATGCGGATCTAGATTTGTTGATTTTAAAAAATATTTATAATTTATTCCAGTTTGTGAAAACCTCAACTTTCAAAAGTTTATGTTTCAAAATGTAAAAAGTATTTTCTTAATTTTAATGACCTGTCCACCACTATAGTTTCTCTGTTGTATATAAAAATGAAATCGCATCTTCTTTGAAACAAAATTTATAGGTTTTTTAAAAGTCTACCTTACTGCGTTTGAAAAGGTAAAGTTCATGGAATAAGGTGTCAATGCTAGCTTATTTCCAAGTTTATCTTCTATTTTCCCTACTTCAGGCCTTAATTAGCTGATTCTCCAAAGAATCCCATATCATTTTTGTGGGTAAAGTTCCTTAGAAACCAAGATTTAGCTTTTTAAGAATATTGTTGCAGTTGGAATGCCAATCCTTTTAGGCCCTTTCAGGATGTATTTTATATAGGCATATACATTCATAGCCAGCATCATAGCTTCCAAATATACAAAGCGTAAATTAAGTCAAAACTAAAAGGAGACAAGAAATATGCAATACTAACAAGAAACCTTAAACCTACTTTCATTCATAGCGTGTGGAACACACAAACAAAAACTGAGTATATGGAAGGTGTGAAAGGTATGCATAATGCATTTTATCTACTTGGTATAAATATAACACTGCAGCTAATAATGTAATTGTCACTTTTTCAAAATCACATGGAAGATTTATGAAAAGTATACTTGTTAAAGGTTTCCCAGTGAACACTGTTTTTCTCCAACAATACTTTTGCCGGAGGTTAAAGAAATCACCTACAAATTTCAAAATATTCAAAAATCCAATGTCTCTATAAACTACAATGAGAGGAAGCTAGATGTCTATAACATGTGATAGTTACAGAACTCTGGCTTCATGAGTATTCACCATCAATTTGGACAGAATTCTCTATAGAATAGTAAAAGAGGAAGCTAATTCCCTGAATGGAAATTAAAGGAACATTCTTTGAAATGGACATGAAAGCAAAATCCACAACAAAATGTGACTGGAACCTAGAGAAATATTAAATGGATAATACTTCCTAAAAAGTAGAATCAGTCATGTATATGATGTTTTACTTTTGTAAAAGCATTCAATGTAGTTCACTACATTAAAATAAATGAAGGAGAAAAACCTATTACCTCAATAGATGTGGAAAAGCACTTGACAAAATCCAGCCCAATCAATAAAAAAACATTTTAAAAACCTAGATATAGACTCGGTTTCTCACAAAGAATACTGTTACTGGATTTTATCTAAGTTCTTGGCCATGCTGCAGAAACGAATTTCAAGAGCATGACAGATGAGTTAGGTCAGTAATATATGCAGGTAGGGAGGGAAGAGAAATGGGAGAAAATAACAGAGCAGGGTCCCAGGTAGAGAGGAAGGGGGTGAAAAGGGATAAACAGGGCTGATTTATAAGCTATAATTCCCCATTATAGAGTATAAATTCCCACGTTTACTTGCGTGGCCACATGGCAGAGGAAAAATGGTGAGAGCATTGCACAGAGAGCAGGAGGAGAGAGCTCAGGCCTGTGGTTTGCTTTATAAACTATTAATTATTCCACCCCTTTGCTAATTGGGGGAGGGGTTCCAGCTGTTGGCTGTTTTGCTTGATTACCCCACCCATCAATCCCTTAGTGAGCACCCAATGATAAAGTCCCTAGGGAACATCCTGGGCTTTTCTGTGCACCCAGGAGAAGTCTTTGTTCTGGACAGCAGAATCCTGGGGGTGGGGGCCTTCCAGCAGCCGTCTTGGGGGTTATTATTGTCCACATGGTCTCTCTGCCAGGTTCCAGGTCAGTCTATTAATTTATTAGTTCCCTATCTTACTAGCCTGCTTCAATGCTTATAATAAAACTTGTTAACAATATTATAAGCAATGTTGGGATTTTGAGACTTTCCAAATGATATTCTATAAAGGAATGACCGCTACCATCATTGCTATTTAATTTGTTCAGTTGAGATTCAATTGCACAAGAAATTAACACAAGTAATAAATGGCATATAAAAAGGAAGACACAAAATTGTCATTATTTCCAAATAACATAACTGTATCTCTAGAAATTTCAAAGTAATCTATAATCTATTAGATTTAATAACTCATTACAAATTGGCTGGAAGGTCGATTACAAATAATTTGCATCTCCATATTCTGTACACAAAAGATAAAATTTAAAGAAGGTACAATTTATAACACAATGAAACTATCTAATAACAGCCATAAAATGTGTTTAAAACCCTTACATTGGCAACTACAAAAGATTATTGAAAGAAGTGAAGGACACCTTAACAAATGGTGGCACATATCATATAAAATATAATTGTTAAAATTCCATTAACTCCAAATTTTTCCAAGTATTAAATGAAATATAATTCCCTTAAGATTGTAGGGTTTATTAATGTGAGTAATTCACAAACAAATTCTAAGTTCATAAGCAATGACCCAAGGAGGGTGAAAGTCAGCTTCCATTAGAAGAACCAAGGGGGAGGACTTAAGTCACCAAGTATGAAGAACTCTTATGGGATCTATTTTTTAGAGACTATGTTAGTAGCTCAAGGGTAAATGAAATAATTAGCATAACAGGTTAAGGAGTTTGAAAGCATACCCAAATTATGCAACCATCTGACAGACAAAAAAAAGCAGACATGTGGTGCAGTGGGTCAAATGATGGCCTTTTTAATAAATGGTAATTTGTGAAGAGGTTACCCATGATGAAAAAAAAAATCAGGATTCCAATCTCACAAAATAAATCAACATCAATTCTAAATAGATTGAAAATATAAAAGTTATAGGTAAAAATAGAGGAATTAATTAAAACTACAGATTTTAGAAAAAAGATATAAAATGTAATTAGTGTTTCAGAATGGTAAGAATTTTGTAAACAAGCCAAATCAAGCTTTATTATTAAAAATTAATAAGTGGGCTTTTGTCTTCTCCATCCCTCCTCCCTCTTGCCCTCCTTCCCCCAGGGGGCGGGCCTGCGCCTCCTGCGGGAATGGCTCCTGCCTCAGCGCCCTGCCCAGCTCCCGCTCCTCCTTTGCTCTCTCAGGCTCTTTCTCGGTTCCGACTCTTCGCCCTCCGGCCTTGGCCTCCCTCCCGACTCGTTCCTCGTGGTCCCCGGGCGCCCCCCGCGCTCACCCCCTGCTCGCCCCGCGCAGCTCAGCCCCGCTCGGCTTCCACGACCCCCGCCACGTGCAGTGGAGTTACGGGGCGTCTCTGTGACTTCGCGTCAATCTGCACCCTGAGTCGGAGCTAAGGAAAGAGAGAGAGTGGGAGGGAGGGAGGGGACAGAGAGGGGGAGGCCGAGCGGGACGCTGGGGAGGGGCAGGAAGACCCCCAGCCACGGCTGGGTTCGCAGTCCCCGGGGCGCCCGCGCACCCCTGGCACTGGGCACCCCCGTAGCCCCGCGCTCCCCTCGGCCCGGCTTTCGGCACCTGCGGCCCAGCCCGCCCCTCGGCTCGCTGGAAACCTTCCCGGGAAGCGGGGGACGGGACGCCCCCTCTCGTTGGGGTGAGTGGAGGCCGTCTCTCCTGCGGGGATTGAGATAAGGCGAGTCTGGAAACGTCTTCCACTTTGGAGAAGCTTCACCGGAGGGGATTTGTGGCTCCCGGGGCCGCGGTTTCCCCGGGTAACGCAGCTGGCAAAGAGACCTCCAAAGCCCATTTGCCTTCGTCCCCTCAGACCCTAACACTCTGGTGTGTGGAAGTCAAGTGGGAAGTAAAACTGTGGATGGCATTTACAACTAGGCATCTTCCCTTAAGTCTCGGTGTCAACACGGCAGAGACAGATCTTCAGGCCGAGAATGATATTCTCAAGAGAAAGGGACGGGTACAAAGCTTCCTAACTGAAAGATTAGCTGTTTTCCAACTGGCTAAAAAAAAATTGCAATTCTAAACCTGAGAAATATGTCACTCTTTTTATTCCAGTTTAATCACTTGAGTTTCCAAAAGACTTTGAAATCAAACTGGCATGGGGTAGTGTAATTTTCACTCTCTTTTGTGTGAGCATTATCTTTTACTAAAAAACTAAATTGGAAAAACGTTTACAATTATGGATTAAGGTAACAGAATTCATAAATTCTAAAATATTTTAATGAAAAAAATAATCTACTTTAGAGAGATCTCTATGCACTATTCCTGACATTAATAAGAATTTAAAGGTACTTTTTATCACAAAAACTATCCGTTTGGAGGAAATCCATCTAAAATCCAATAACAATAATATCAAGGAAAGAAAGCATTTAAGCAAAAGTAGACTGAGGAGTTTTGCTGATATAATGTAAAGCAAGTGCACAAAATTTCAATGATCAAAGTTTCCCTAAAAATTAAATAGCTACTTCATTTTTGGACTGTTACTTCAACAAACTATACTTAAACTACTCAGGTGCTTTATTCCTTAAATTAAGTATGTTTGTCTTCAAATATTCCTATTCCATCAATATTAATTGGTTTTTAAAAAGGCTTAAACATGGTAAAAATCAAAACTGCATTAAGTACCATTTCAATTTCCTTATATAATTACCCACTGCAAATTAACTTACTGGTTAATCTCACCAGTTTAGTTCATTTACAGCTTGTGTTCTTGTGCTATATATATACACTTTCCATTAGAGATGTTGTTCTGAGTAACAAAATAAGTGGAAAAGGGAGAAATGTGTAAGGATTTGGAATTCCCAGAACTATGTATTTTTCCTACAGTGTTATTCTTAAGGAAATTGTCAAAAATTATTTTTAAGCAAGTTGTTTCATTTCTTGATGTTTGCCTACCCGCCTTGGCCAGTGTGCTTCAATGTGCTCCATTTGCTGTGCAATGCTTTTTAGCATGCTCACAGCATAAAAGTCAAGTTGGTCAAAACAAGAGTGCCTGGCATATACATTCCAAACTCAGGATTTGAGCTTTTGGTGTAGGGAACAACTTCCCATCAGGTACAGTTGTGCATCTCAATTTGAGAGCTCAATTAGCCATTGAAGCCTGCCCAGAAGCCTGACAACCTAATTTGTCCAGCAGGATTTGCCTTGACAGGGCAAGTTTAAGGATGGGCAGGCAGGATTTGGAGGTCTTCTTTTAAAAACTATCCCCCCAGTTATTTCCACTCAATTTGTCTACTAGGTCTGGTCATCATATGAGCTTGATATGCAGGGCTTTGGGCTTATTTTGACTGCAAAATGAATTCCCAGATCACAAGGACAGGTAGACGTGAGCTAAGGAAGACTTCTCTTCTTTTCAATCGTTAGAGCCCAGCCCTCTGAGTTCTTGAAGAATTGCTTTGTATTGCTTTGTTTGGTCTTCATCACCGAAGCATTGGGGTGTAGGAAGAATGTGTAATAATTGACTTTACACCCAGGGATCCCATCTTTTTCTTTCGTATAGTTCATTCTTTTAAAAATTAAACAGAATTTGAAGTTAAAAAATTAATAAATGGGACTATATCAAAATTTAAGAGTTCTTTTTCTTCAGAAGAAAAAGAGAAAGGTAAAGTGGAAAGTCACAATCCATAATGTGGAAGAATGTATAAAGTCTCCTACCAAAAAAATGAGAACAGGATAGGTGACCAAAATAAAAATTATCCAAAAGCTTGAACACATAATTCACAAAAGAGGATGTACATGAGGCTAATAAACATACGAAAGGATGCTCTACATATCCAAGCATCAGAGAAATGTGAACAAGTCCATTATGAGACATTACCTCTTACAAAACTGGCTAATGTTTACATGACCTATACCATCAATTATTGGTTAAGATGTAAAGCCACAACCAATGAATACCTTGCAAAGCAAAGTGTTTGGATACATTTTTGCAAGCTCCTTGGAAGTTTGGGGCCAGTTCCAACAAAGACTGAACTTATTTTCAGTTTATAACCCAGCAATCCTCCCACACCAACAATTTATATTCTGCAAATTTAGATATGCATTACCAAAAGATCCCTATTCATTTATATGTGCACAATTTAAAACAAACAAACAAGTAAACAAACAAAAAAGAAACTACCCGAGCATCACCAAACCTAACATTGACAAATACATTTTAGAATATTCACACAGTGAAACAAAATACAGGAAGTAGCATAAACTAAATATAGTAATGATAAACAAAAGAGATAAATAGCACCAATATTCTGTAATAGAAGGAGAGACAAAAAGAAGTAACACAGACAATTTCATATATATGAATTACAGAAAATCATATGTTCTGATGGACGTCAGGAAAATGGTAATCGTTTGTTATGGTGTTGACTAGAGTGGGGCATGAGCGGACCTCTGGGGTTCTAGAACATTTCTTAATCTGGGTGCCAGTTACACAAGTGTTCTTGATTTGCAAAAGTTCATGAAGTTATCATTTTAATGAGAACATATTTTAGAATTTTAATAAACTCAATGCAAGTGGCATGAAGAATTTTACTATGACAGTAATTTTCCAAAAGAGAAGCCCAGTTATAAGGGTGAGAGGATTAAGCATGAACTATTTGATCTCTCCCCTGCCATTTTAGCAGGAAATTGTTGACAGCATCTGAGAAGACCTCCCAAGACACCGAAGTGGGATGGGTGGGTGGAGGTCAGGAAAACACAGTCCAAACAAGATCCTCACTCTCTTTCCTCAATCCCAGCTTTTCCATTACTTTTCAGCACTCTCTCACAGGACAGAATGCTGGGAAATGGCTTTTAAAAAAGAAAATTAGCTTGAAATCAAAGACATTCATTTAGACTTGGTCAGTTTGGCGGCATTTATGAAAAGAAACAGCTTATGAGCAGGAGAAGGAGGCATATAAATGAAGCTTGAGTCAGTCCCCCAATAGTTTCAGTGTACAATTTTTCAGGAAGTCTCTCACATTATTCTTTCGGTGGAAGCTAGTTTCACCACCTGAGTCGATCAAATGTGCTGAATGTCATCTTTTCCTTGCAGAATGTGCGCAAAAAACAGGTCCTACCTGGTTGGATACTAGATATAGCCTTTCCAGAATCATAGAAAAGAATAAACAAAGTTTCCCAGCTAAAATATGGCAGAGCCAGGGCATGAAAATGATTTCTAATTCTGGAGGTCTGATAACAAATAGTTTCTTAATATAACCATTCATGACATAATCATGCTGTCAATTCATCCTTAGTAGAGATCTATTGAAGTGAGTGGGTGGATAATACAGGCTGTGAATTGGCATTGTCTAGGTTTTGGCAAGGAAGTCTGACATTATATCCAAAGACTATTTTAATAGTTTGGATTGTTTACTTATTCACCAGAAGATATACTTCTCTAATTTAGTCTCCATGCCTTCTTTACAGTTGTGGGAATTGGGGAGGTTTGCACAAATTTTTAAAAATATATATTTTTGTTAGAGATGTGAATTTACAGAACAATCATGCACAGGTGTAGAATTTCCATACAATCCCCCTCCACCAACACTACATTTTTGCAAAACATTTGTTACAGATTATAAAATAATACTGTCATACTATTACCACTAACTATGGTCTATAGCACGCATTCCATATATTTCTCCACACACCCCTATTATTATCACAGTACATCTTTGGCACTGACACAAGAATATTACAGTATTGCTGTTAACTATGGGTCATAGGTTACCTTCCCATGCTTCTTCACATTCTTACCACCTTGCAATTGGGATGTACCTTTGTTCTAGTTGATAGAAGGGCATTCTTGTATTTGTACTATTAACCACAATTCTCATCTACCTCTGGGTTCACTATGTTATTGACTTCCTAGATTATTCTCTAGCTTTCTTTCAACTGACATTTACATCCCTAGACTATCCTTTTCAGCCACAATCTCATTTATGAACTAGCTGCATTAGTCCTACTCACTATAATGTGTTACCATCAACTTTATCCATTTCCATACTTTTACAGTCAAGTTAGTTAAAAGTTCTACATATATTAAGCATCAGTATCCCTTCTCATCCCTTTTCTTGCAAGATTTTAATTAACAAATTAGTATGAAACATAACATCTGGAATGCAAGTTATACATTTTATTTTATTTCATCACTCAATAGGTATTTGAGTCCAATTGGGGTTCAAGGTTCAATAGTGTAACTTTCACAATATTGATTCAACAAAGAAGTTGATAGAGCAAAATATATTTTCCTAGAAGTCAGAAATCTAATTCTAGATTGCCGTGTATCTTCTATTGGCATAACTTACATATGAAGTGGGATGGACTGTGGGAAAGTGAGTCAACTGCATAGTGGGAACAGTCCATATGATACCTCATTTTAAAAAAATAAATCGCAAATTTGAGAGTCCCCAGGACCACTGTCAAGGTTTCATGACTTGCTAGAAGGAGTCTGAGAACCCACTGAGAGCTGTTATATTCACAGTTATAGTCTATTAACTGGAATAGGACACAGATTAGAGTCAGTCAAGGGAAGACACACATAGGGCAGAGTGGAGAAAAAGAACCAGATACAGAGCTTCCTGTTATCCTCTTCCCAAGGAGTCAAGAGAGTGTTATTTCCATGCATGAATGTGTGAGAACACATATTGCCAACAAATGGAAGTTCATGTGAGCCTTGGGGTCATAGTTTGTGGGGTTCCATCACGTAAGCATGACTGATCTCAATTTATATTCACCGACCCCTCCGGAGGCTAAGGAGGCTAATACTGTATAACCCAAGCCACTAACCTAAATCACGTTTTTATCACCTTTCTTACCAAAGTCCACAGGTCAGCAAGGATACTTCTATTTGCTATGACATTCTAAAGGCCTAGATAATACCTCACAGTAGCCAAGGGTAAAGCTCAGGCTTTTCTTTGGGTTCAGCTTAATGTTTTACTGAAAGATGGTATGACATACAAAATCCTTTTTTGCTTAATTTCTTTTTTCATTGATACCCTTAGATAATATTAAGCACTGTGAACCTTACAACATTTATATAAAGAATTCAATTCAAATATAAATAGCATATTTTTTCTTATGTTTTGATGATGTGCAGAAATTTTAACAGGGCATAGTTGAAAGTTTTTGCCAAAATAGTGCTTATGCATTTTAGGTGTACCCCACATTAAGGACAGACATACTCATACATTTAGATCATATTTTATTTATAGTCACTAAGATTTAAAAAGAGAAACATTGAATAGGAGATAACATTCAAGAGAAGAGATTTGCCAGAAAAAGGTGGAAGGAAATAGTGTAGCAAAAATATTTTCAAATTAAACAAAAAGGAATTTAGGATACATTCAGAAAGAAAAGAACTAATTTAAGAAATATTGAGTTGTGAGGAATTTTCATTACTTCCTTTTTTTCCCAAAGATAGATTTATTTATTTATTTATTTATTTTATTTCTCTCCTCTTCCCCCATACCCCAGTTGTCTGTTCTCTGTGTCCATTTGCTGCATCTTCTTTGTCCACTTCTGTTGTTGTCAGCAGCATGGGAGTCTGTGTTTCTTTTTGTTGCATCATCTTGTGTGTCAGCTCTCCATGTATGCGGTGCCATTCCTGGGCAGGCTGCACTTTCTTTCATGCTGGGCAGCTCTCCTCTCCTTACGGGGCACACTCCTTGCATGTGGGGCTCCCCAGCGCAGGGACATCCCTGCGTGACAGGGCACTCCTTGCGTGCATCAGCACTGCGCATGGGCCAGCTGCACACGGGTCAAGGAGGCCCGGGGTTTGAACCACGGACCTCCCATATGGTAGACGGAGCCCTAACCCCTGGGCCAAGTCCACTGCCCTTCATTACTTCCTGACACTCAGAATCTTCCTTCATAATTTGGTCTGCAATGTTGAAAGGTACGAATGTTCGTTTTGATTTCAGTTTTTCATCAGTGTATTAAATTTATACTTGATTGGAGCCCACGATGAAGAGTTCATGATTAAGTTAATATCTCTTCCAAACATAATCGCCCACAAACAACAGCTATACATAAAAACACATGCACAAAGTCACAAACACAGCACACAAGCCTGCCCTCTTTTTAATTTGAAGAGCAACAACATAGTGGGCCTATATCTTACTTAGTGTATTTAACCAGTTAAGTCGTCTGAAAGATTCAAACTGTGTTTAAAGTCCAAGTCTAATGTTTAAAGCTCTAAAAGTTTTGTCCTTAGTAAGTGTGAGAAGGTGATGATCTCATTACATTTATTTGGGAAGACTATCCTGTCATTACATGAGCAGGACGTTTTTCACAATTAATCCTTAGAGAAATTAACTTTCCTCCACTTTGTCTCCCCCAAATTACATTTCCATGGATATTTCCATTCTTGCCTGTAGTACCAGATTTGTTTGCAGAATTGTTTAAATTACAGCCAGGCCCAAATTTATTTGAGAATGCCAAGTAATCAGTTGTAAAACTAAAAGTTAGAATGTTTTAATCTGATGTTTACCTGATTATGTTGCAAATTTTAGTAAGAATCAAGTTAGTTTCCAAAAGATTTTTAGCAGAGACTACACAACCAATTTCATAATTATGAATTCATCTTTGTTAACTCCATTACTGCTTTGGGAGAAACATCTTGAATTGGAAGTTGCAAAAGTAATACATTAGTAGCAATATATAAATATATTATTTGGGAAGAATTCCCCACAGATTTTTAATAGAGAAGTTGTGGTTTTACAGACCAATCGAATATGCAATACAGGATTCCCATAACAAGCCCACACCAACACTACGCATTGGTGTGGAACATTTGTTAGAACTGATGATAGTACTCTTTAGGAATCATACTCTGTTACAATGGATGAAACTTATTAAAATAGCACTATTAGCTATGGTCCATAGTTCATATCAATAATTTTTCCATATTCCATCTATTATTAACATATTGTACTAGCATAATATCTATGCTATAATTTATGAATGAACAAGTCTTATACTTGTGCTATTAACTATAATCCATCTCTATAAAAGGATTCACTGTGTTACAGTCTTATGGTTTATCTTTAAAGTAATATTCTAGTAACATATATGACCTAAAGTTTTCCCTTTTAACAATATTCACCTATATAATTCGGTGCTGTTAATTACACTCAAGATAATGGGCTACCAATACCACCATCCATTTCCAAACACTTATAATAAATATAAATACAAATTTTTAAAAAGATTAAGTATCAACCCTCCATTCTCTAACTACAATCTATTCCCTTATAACCTATATACTACATTCTAACTCTATGAGTTTATTATAATTCATTCATAACTAGAGAGGTAATGCAATAGTTGCCCTTTTCTTTCTGGCTTGTTTCAGTTAGTGTAATGTCCTCAAGATTCATGCAAGTTTAGCATGCATTAGGACTTCGTTCCTTAATTTGGCTGAAAAAATAATCCATTATATGTACTTAACACCATTTCTTGTTTATCCATTCATTTGTTGATAGACACTGAGTTTGCTTCCATCCTTTGGAAATTCTGCAATTGTGAAAAATGCCTCTATGAACATTAGTGTGCAAATATCTGTTTGAATTCCCAATTTCAATTCTTCTGAGTATATTCCTACAAGTGGGATTATCAGGTCTATGGTAATTCTCTATTTACCATGCTGAGGAATTATCAACCCTGTTTCACAGCAGCCACACCATTTTACATTGCCAGCAACAATGAATGAGTGTTCCTATTTCTCCACAAGTTCTCCAAAACTTGTAGTTTCCCTTTTTATTTTAGTAATAGCCATTCTAGGAGATGTGAGATGATATCTCACTAGGGCTTTTAACTTCATTTCCCTAATAGCTAGTGAGGTTGAGCATTTTTTCATGTGCTTTCTAGCGAAATAGATGTCTTCTTCAGAGAAATGTCTATTCAAGTCTGCCCATTTGTAATTATTTTTTTGTCTTTTTAATGTTGAGTTGTAGGATTTCCTTATATATTCTTGATATTAAAACCTTAATGGATAAGTGGTTTCCAAATATTCTCTCTATTGAGTTTGTTTCTTCTTCAATTTCATGACAAAGTCTTTTGATGCACAAAAGTTTTTAATTTTCAGGAGGCCCCATTTTTTTCTTTTTACTTTTCTTCCGTAAGCTGTGGCTTTAAAGCCCAGGAAACCATTGTTCAATGCAAGATCCCACAGATACTCTGCTCTATTTTCTTCTAGGAGTTTTATAGTCCTGGTTTTTATATTGAATTATTATATATTACTTTTTGGTATGGCATGAGATTGGGGCCCTCTTTCATTCTTTTCACATGGATTGCCAATTCTCCTCTTTCTATCTGTTGATGAATCTATTTTTTTCCCAATTGAATGGACTTGACAGTCTTTTATAAAATCATTTGTCATACCACTACCTTCTTGCCTCCATTTTTCCAGATGTGAAGTCATCTGAATCCTGGTTTCGGGTGAGAAATCAACTCTTAATCTTATGGAACTACCCTTATACGTGGTGGATCTCTTTTCTCATGTGCTTTTATGATTCTGTTTGTCTTGAGCTTTTGACAAGCTGATAAGTATGTGTCTCAGAGTAGGTCTGCCAGGATTTATTGGGCTTGGAGTACATTGTGCTTTCTGTTTCCTCAAACAGTCCTACTGCCCCACTTTGCCTTCTCTTCACCCTCTGGACTGCCCATAATGCATGTTTGTGGTTTCATTTTGTCATTCAACTCCCTGAATCTCTGCTGAATTTTTTCCATTTGTTTGTCGGTCTTTTCTATCTACACAATTCCAGATGTCTTATTTTTGATGTCACTAATTCTTTTCTTTGCCTGTTCAAATCTGCTGTTATGTGCTTCTAGTATATTTTTTTAAAGATTTATTTATTTATTGTTTTTATTTATTTCTCTCTCCTTCCCCACTCCCCTACCCCATTGTCTGCTCTCTTGTGTCCATTTGCTGTGTATTCTTCTGTGTCTGCTTGCATTGTCAGCAGCACTGGGAGTCTGTGTCTCTTTTTGTTGCATCATCTTGCTGGGTCAGCTCTCTGTGTGTGCGGTGCTACTCCTGGACAGGCTGGGTTTTATTCATGTGGGGTGGCTCTCCTTGAGGGGCTCACTCCTTGTGTGTGTGGCTCTCCTAGTTCTAAAGATAATGAACTTGTGGCAACATATTTTTAATAACTACAAATTCCTTCACTTAAATTTTGTTAGCTAACAAGGTGAAGTTAAATTTTTAATTCCCAGTTGCCTGCTTTTGTGGGAAACAAAGGCATGTTGTTTCCATGGAAGCAAGTTACTTCCTTGACCACTGAGTCAAACTGTCCCTTGTGATTATCAGTGCAGATCACAATCTTGGCAGGGAAAACACACCTGCAGGCAGAACAATAACATATAGAACAGAACAACCTGAGTAACAAGATTTGTGAGTATAGTTACTGATTTTTATAGTAATAGTTCCAGTAAAGTTTGTTGGTGTTCTTCAATCACTACTTAATATAGAATGAGGTAAGGGTAACAGGTAACTTGATTTTGTGCTGAATGTCATGTATGCTAGGGGTATATATACTAGCCCCTCGACTCAATAAAGTTATCTGATGAGCTTGAGAAATCAATGCTCTCAGATCCCCTGAACCCAATCTTTCTTTGTCTTTCATTCCCAATACCTCGGGTCACCGACCAAGACTCCGACAGCTTTCATTTCACTTGATTAGAAGAGATAATATTCATTCTTCATTTTGATAATATAAAAGTAAATTTTAACAAAATGTGCCTACGTGCATAAAAATTATGACTATTTAGATAAAGAAAAGCCCCACTTGTAAAATGATTTTCAGTCTGTCTTTTTCACACATTTCCCTTCTTGGAATAGCACTACAGCACAGTTCTACACTTCGAATGATGGCATTCATGGATTTTCCTGTCAAAATTCTAGACCACACTCTGGCTTGTTTTGTGATTTCCTCTCATTAAGTAGTAGTATGTTTTCTATGAAATAAGACAGTATACATGACTATGTGTGGATAATTCTTTTGTTATCAAATATATACCATATTGAAACTCAAGTTCATTGACAAATGAATGCCAAAATTAAGATGATTAGATAGATCTCAATAAACATTTTTATCTTCCTACTAATATGTCTGCAATATAATATATCCTAAAGAGTACAACGGCCTTCACAGATCTTGTATAATTTGTTAGACAATGAGATTAAGGCTGTGCTTCTATTAACAATTGTTTAACTGTTTACACAAATTGAATGGTCTATTGGAAGAACTGTTTTCCAATTTATAATTACAGACACTAAATGTGTTTTCTTTTTTATCCTTCCCTTTTGTGTTTTTAAAAAAGCTTTAGATTACATAAAAGTTACATAAAAAATATAGGGCATTCCCCTATGCCCCACCCCTACACACTTTCCCATGAACAACATGTTTCATTAGTGTGGTACATTTGTTACAATTGATGAGCACATTTTGAGATATTGCTTTTACCTGTGGACTATAGTACACATCATTGTTTATACTCTGTCCTACAGAATTTTTAGGTTATGACAAAATATATAATGTCCTGTATCCATCATTGCACAGTCATGCAGGAGAATTCCAGCATCCTGAAAATGACCCCATATCACTCTGATTTTCCCCTCTTCCTTCTCTTAGAGCTTCTGATGGCCATAGCCTTTATATCAATGATTAAAGCTCTTCCATTGCTAGAAGAATAATAAGTCAGCTTTAGCCCATTTTTCATTCTCCAATCTTGAGAATTTTCAGATGGTAATGACCACCACCCTGTTTCTAATTGAGAGGGAGCTTAGGTCCCATGGGGCAGATGGATGAACTTATCTTGTTCACAGTTGCAGACACTGCTTCTTGGGATGGGCTTTCTTTATCATCATCTCCTTGTTAGTTGTCCTGGGTGAGTCCAGTGAACAGCAAAATATGAGTCTCTTTTATAACTGTATTTTTAAGTATCTAGTTTGCTCCAGCTATAGCTATAGAAAATGGAAAGAAATAAATGATAATTTACCAAAAAAACTCTAATGATTCTTACATTCTAAAGGGAAATAGCTCTCATAAGTGTATAAATTTATCATACTTATATTAGTATAGTGATACGTGCTATGAAATGAAACAAGGCAGATTTAAATAAATAATAGCAAAAATACAATTTTGCTAAAACTGTCAAAGTATTTTTTTTAAAGATTTATTTATTTATTTATTTCTCTCTCCTTCCCCCACACCACCCCAGTTGTCTGTTCTCTGTGTCTATTTGCTCTGTCTTCTTTGTCCGCTTCTGTTGTTGTCAGCGGCACGGGAATCTGTGTTTCTGCTGTGTCATTTTGTTGTGTCAGCTCTCCGTGTGTGTGACACCATTCCTGGGCGGGCTTCACTTTCTTTTGCACTGGGTGGCTCTCCTTATGGGGCACACTCCTTGCACGTGGGGCTCCCCTATGCGGGGGACACCCCTGCGTGGCAGGGCGCTCCTTGCGTGCATGAGCACTGCGCATGGGCCAGCTCCACTCGGGTCAAGGAGGCCCGGGGTTTGAACCGCGGACCTCCTGTGTGGTAGATGGATGCCCTAACCGCTGGTCACTGGGCCAAGTCCACCACCAAACAAAGTGTTTTTGAATTGGACATATTTTAATGGAGATGTAGAGAAAATTGGGATATAAATATGTAAGGAAGACTCTTTTAAGCAGAAAGATCAGCATGCACAAAGTCCCTGAATAAGAAATTAACAATAAAAGTGAGATGAAAAAGTGGAAATTAGAAATAGGTCAGGTTGGGAATAAGCAGGGTAGTTGAATCAAACATATCAACTCATATAGACTTAGGTTTTTAGATTATTTTCTAAGTTGTTGAGAATGTGAAGGGTTTCAATAATTGAATGAATTATACTTAAGGAGAGATAGTGAGTATGGTAAGCATATTAGATATAATCCTCCAATCCAATTTATTGAAACAGTCATTGGAAAAGAAACTAGATGAAGACCAACATCAAAAAACATTGACGCAGAGGGCATTCCCATATTTAGACCTGGGAAAGAGAAGGAGGGCTCATCAAAATGATTCTGAGAGGGAGTAGCCAAGGTAGTAGAAATAAAATATGATGGTGGGGAAGTATATTCTCCAATAATGGTGATTTAGATGATTCAGTCAAATGTTCCCAACAAAAACAAAGTTTTGGCAACATATCAGAAACATGCTTTAGATGTCTTCAGAGAAGAAAAATGTTATTGGAAAGAGATTTGATCAAATCTGGGGTCATAAGGAAACCCAGGAAATTGACTGTGGAATTGGGATCTTTGCCCTTGAAGAATCCATCTATCTGGAAGAAGAAATGGAGTTGATAAGAAGCCACTGTGGTATTTCACCTGACATGAGAAGCATATGGACCAAAGATGGCATTAAAATACATAATGCTAATTTTTTAAATTTAATTGCCTTTTTTTTAAAAAAAAGATATATAGATCACAAAAAAATTACATTAATAAATAAAAGAGGTTCTCATATATCCCACTCCCCACACCCTCCACTCCTCCCACATCAACAACCTCGTTCATCATTGTGGCACATTCATTACATTTGGCGAATACATTTTGGAGCAGTACTACTCCTCATGGATTATAGTTTACACTGAAATTCATACTCTCCCCCAGTCCATTCAGTGGGTTATGGTAGGATATATAATGTCCAGCATCTGTCCCTGCAATATCATTTAGGACAAATCCAAGTCCCAAAAGTTGCCCCCACATCACATCTCAGCTAAATTGAGATGAAAGACCTATACTCTAGGCTTAAGCATAAAACAGAAACATAACTTTCCTTCCAAGACCTAGACAGAGCTTTGAGTATTCTCAATCCACTTAGGTTACTCAGAATACCTTATCTGCTTCAAAAAAAAAAAAAAAAAAAAAAAAAGCAAAATTGTATCCTCCCAAATAAAAGGCTACATCTCAGATTGTCTTTTAAATATTTCACTTACAACATACAGCACACATACACTCAAAATCAGTGACAGGGAGAAAGAATAAGAGATTACAAATTCCAAGATTGTAAAAAAGATAAAAGCTATGGAGGACGCAGATAATGACAATGCTTGTGAATTCTATGGATGTGAGGACATTGCCATATTCTCATTACCATAAAATTAGTTCCTTTTTCAAAAGTAATGTGTATCATGACTTCCTGTTCATTTTCAAAAGATTATAGGGGTTAATTGTCCCATCATATTAAGTATTCAGTAGGTATTAGGGAGATAAGCTATTGTTGATTTCATGCATGGCTTTTATCACTGTCCCATGCTGCAATTCAGTGGGCTCATTGAAAAAACACTAGTGCTTCTGTGCAGGTAAGTTGAATAACATCCACTGGTTTGGTCATTTTGTCTGCCTGCTAGTTAAGAGTTTGCATAGAAATGGCATAGCTCACTCAAGCAAGAATGGAACAAGGGGGATTAAAGCTCTAACTTCCCTCCCTTCTCACCTAATTTACTCAGCCAGTAGCTGCTAATCCAAACCAAACAAGAAGTCAGAGTAAAGGGACCTCAAACTATGCAATCCAAAGAGCTCATTTTCCAGGAAATAAATCATGGCAGAGAAGGACATAGACAGTATGGGGAGGGGTTAAAAACAAAATGACCAACACAGATGGAGGAATAGTAAGGGTTAACGTAGAGAGTTTACTCCATTTGTTAATTGAGTAGATTTGAGTTTTTAAAATTAGGCACTAGAATTCCATTCATTAGCATTCAAAGACAAAAGCAATCTTACTGAATTCAACTTAACCAGAAGAAATCGATAGTAAAAGAGGATTTCCTTAAGAACCAAGAAATGAGGGTTTAGTGTTTGTTTCTATTGTGGAATAAAGGTTAAAGATAAGAACTGGAATGCCCCATTTTGTCCTAAGTTCTTAGACCATCACCCAGCGCAGTCAGCATAGTTCACTCTTTATACTTATTATTTCAGGATAAACTTTAATAGTGCATCCTTTATTTTACAAAGTGTTCCAGATAATTAAATGCCTGTGTTCACCTTACCTCTAAAGCTGTTTATTGATACAATTTTAGATGGGCACCTTTACTGACTGCAGGCGTTTTACTCATTGATGTTCAAATCACCAAAGCCAGACCTCTTAGATTTCTTCATTGTGCTTTTCCTTAGGAAAACAAAGAGGTGAAGTTAGTTTCTCTCTGTTGAATGCAATGATAAGCAGTTAATGAAATCATCACTGCCTCTATTCCTCCCTCTGTATGGAAAACATTTTAAACAGAGATACATGAAATAAGCAGAGAAGTGCAGGGGACTGTGTGTAGGAAATAAAACAAAATAGAGTTTCTCGGGTTAAGAGATTTACAGTGGAGACAAAGGCTCATCATGGAGTTTGCTATTAAGTAACTATCAACAATATATCACAAACTGCCAAAGAACCTAAAACTTCAAGCAAAAATGTTCCTCAAAACCCCAAGGATATCTGGACACCATAAAAGAGACCACAAAATAAAGAACTCAGTTAACTATTTAAGCTGAAAGACAATTAAAGTACCCTAAATTTCTACCAGTCACACACAACTTGTCTAATTTTCTTTAATTTTAAAAATGCTTGCCTGGACATAGCAAGATGGGACATGCTTTGGGTTGCTACCTGAAACTCTGCCCTCTGAATCAAAATTCTAAGGTGGACTGGGGGACAGTGTAAACTACAACGTAAACTATTATCCATGCAGTGCAGCAGTGCTCCAAACTGTGTTCACCAAATGCACTGAATGTCCCATGATGATGAAAGAGGTTGTTGATGTGGGAGGAGTGGGGTGAGGGGGGTGAGGGGTATATGGGGACCTCATATATATTTTTAATGTAACATTTTAAAAATAGAGAAAATTTCTAAGACGCGAAATAAATGCCCTTATTGCCTTGCACCTTGGTTTGTTACTCACACCTGAGGTAGCGATCTGACCTGATGCTGTTCAACACAGAAGCCTGTGTTTTGCTTGTTGAAACTCACACAGGTTTCTCTGAGCCAGCAGAATCTTTTCTTCCCCCTGACAGAATTAGGTTTTTGTCACTTGCAAAAATTGTAGCTGAGTGATGTCAATTGATTTCAATTGAGTGAAATTAGCTGAACACAAAAGGAGAAATAATGTATGATCTCACTGATTTCAAATAATTAGAAAAACAAACCCATCGATTCAAATCTAGACTCTAGGTTACCAGGGATGTGGTGGAGAAAGGGAAGGCAAAGTTCATGCTTAAAATATACAGGGCTCCTATTTGGAATGATGAAAATGTTTTGGTAATGGGTGGTGGCGATGGTAACCCAACATTGTCCATGAAATTAACAGCACTGAAATATATATCTCAATATGACTAAAAGGGGAGCTGTTAAGAGTGTACATATGGGAACTGAATATAAATTTTTGGAAAACCCACGGTACTACAAAAATAGTGAACCCTAAGACAAATCATGCATTTTAATTAATAGTGCAATTATAAAAATGTAGTGTCATCAAACGTAACATATGACCCACACCAATGCAAGGTGTTGGTGGTGAGGTAGTACATGGGATCCTGTATTTTATGCATGATTGTTCTGTAAACCCATGACTTCTGTAATAAAGAAAAAAGTCAAAGCCCTGTAAGTGATATGACCAAAAGTATGCCTCTAGCAATATTATTTTATGCTTTAAGACAATGAGGATTTTCAGACTGGGCAGCTGGCCATGCTCATTATGCAAATATTCAGAAGTTCACTAAGTTTTTTCCATTGTTCAGTGATTATGGAGCTTTAGGAAAATATTAGTACATCACAGTGTTTGTTTGTTTTTTAAGATTTTTTAAAAAATTTCTCTCCTCTTCTCCTCCCCGCCCCCAGTTGTCTGCTCTCTGTGTCCATTCACTGTGTGTTCTGTGACTGCTTCTATCCTTATCAGCGGCACCAGGAATCTGTGTTTCTTTTTGTTGCATCATCTTGTTTTGACAGCTCTCCATGTGTGCGGCGACATTCTTGGGCAGGCTGCACTTTCTTTTGCACTGGGTGACTCCTTATGGGGCGCACTCCTTGTGTGTGGTATAGCATGGCACTCCTTGCATGCATCAGCACTGTGCATGGGCCAGCTCTACACAGGTCAAGGAGGCCCTGGGTTTGAACGGTGGACCTCCCAAGCGGTAGGCAGATGCCCTATCCATTGGGCAAGTCTGCTTCCCCATCACAGTGTTTTGAATAAATCTTATGCACTTGAGTGGAAATGGAATGGGTTAAGAGAACACTTATTCAAGCAAACATTCCTGAGAGAAAGGGTACAGAAGGAGAATTAGCATACAGTATGGTAAGGAAAGGCTTTTTACTCATAGATAGTTAACTTACCATTCATAGTGAAATACACCAGGGGAATTTCTTGGTTTCTTCCCTGTCTCAATATGCCAACCAATAGTTACCAAGACTTAAAGGCCAGGTAGAGACCAGGTCCCAGTGAAAGAAGCTGAGATTAAGGGGTTATGTATAACCCTGGGCATTGTGGTAGGAAACCTAAGTGCAGGGCCCACGTACAAAGAAAAAATATCAACAGCTTCTCTGATATTGCTCTTTAGCAATCTGAATTCCCAATGCTACCTCAATCCCACAACAAGAAAATAAACTTGACCTATTTCAACTAATGCTCAATGAACTGTATGATTAGGAAACAGGTCCTGGAGTTCCAGGACATTAGTTTTAGCTGACAACACAATAAGAAGGACACTTTTCAAGGCACTGTGCCTTCTCTAGAGCTTTCTTTGCAAATTAGTTTTTCAAAAATTGACTTAAAAAACAGGAGAGAAATACTTGGAAAGGACTAAATCAGTGGCAGACAGGTTGTTGCTGCCTCCCTTCACCCCTCCTCCTAGCCTTTGTTATCTCCCTTTTCCAGCCGTTGCTATCCTTCCCGCCAGTCCCGTCCACTTAGCCAACTCATAATCTGCCCCCTTTCTTAATCACCGCCTACTTCATAGCTGCCTGCACAGTTCCGCCTATCCACTACCGCCCCGTAGTTTACCTGCCCCAATTCCTACCCCTTCCTTGACCCGACCTTATATAATCAAGTGTATTTCCGCAATAAATTGGACTAGCTCATTCTCACAGGCTGTCTCCGTGGTTTTTACCGCGCGTCCCCCACGCCTGGAGAACCTAGGCCTACGCGCTGGCCTAGGGGCTCACCACCGAGCCGTGGAAGCCGCCCGGTCCTCATGGGTTGCTAACTTAGAATAGCAGCCCACAGCAGGGGTTGCTAACTTGGAAAAGCAACTCACAGCAGGGGGCTCGTCCGGGATCCTTTCCTTCCACCGCCCTTCGGCCCCTCTCTGCTGCTGCTGCTGCTGTCTACTGGCGACCATTTCAGCTCTCCAGGTAGGGACCCCATCGCCGTCTTTTCTTCTCCCACTATGGGCACCTCTCTCTCCTCACACCATACCCCTCAGGTTCGGCTTTTAGCCGCCCTGCTTGATACCAATGGAGTCCGCGTTTCCCTAAAACAGCTCCAAAAATATTGGGACCTGCTACTCCCTCTTAATCCATGGCTCGCCACCTGCCAGCTCTGGAGCCCAGACACATACTCTCGACTCATAGATCGAGTCACCTCCGCCATAGAGCATGAAAAGCGGTCTTTTCCGCACGGCCTGCTGCCTGCTCTAGTAGCCATACGCGCCTGCCTCCTTGGTGCACCGTCAGAAGCCATCCGAGACAAATCAGTTAAGCAACCCAATGACTATGAGCCTGATGATCCTGGCGACCCAAATTCTCTGTCTGACCAGCTCGCCGCCACTCTCGAGCGCGAACCTCCCCGCCCGCGCTCCCCACAGCCCGCAGAAGCTGCTTCAGTAGCTCCTCAAAATAGCGGACTTTCTCCTTTTTCTTCCACCTCTGCCCAAAATGGCGCACTTCCGGCTTCTTCTTCACCTATGTCCGAGCCCGCCGGCGGGAACAAAGGCACCTCCTCTCACCTTTACCCGCCCCTCCCTGTCTCGTCATCTTCTGGCCCTGCCCCGGACATAATGTCGCCGCCATCTTGGCCAGCCCCCGGAAATGACGTGACTTCGCCGCCATCTTGGCCGGCCCCCGGAAATGACGTGACTTCGCTGCCATCTTGGCCGGCCCCCGGAAATGACGTGACTTCGCCGCCATCTTGGCCGGCGCCCAAAAATGACGTAACTACATCGCCATCTTGGCAGGCGCCTAAAAGTGACGTCGCCGCTCCGCCATCTTGTCCAGCACCCAAAAATATCCCGCCGCCAGTTTGTTGCCGCCTTGACGCTGCTAAGCCATCATTCTCTCATCTGTTTCCCGCTACCGTTCATCCCTCGCCACCACCGTATGGCAGCAGCTCCCCACCTGCTTCTAGCGAAGCACATTCTCCTGCCCCCCAGCTATACCCGCTCAACCCGCTGCCCACACAGCAACGCCCTCAAACTTGGCTTCCCTTCACAGCAGAAGAAGTTAAAACTCTTCGCAAAGCCGTTAAAGAAGACGGCATTGATAGCCCATATGCTCAACAACTAATAGAAGAGTTAGGGGTTCAGCTTGTTCTTCCTTATGATTGGATTTCTCTAGCCCGTTCCATCCTTCCGCCAGGCCAGTTCCTTGAATGGCATGCTTACTATCAAGTAGCTGTTGATAAGCAAGTGGTAGAAAATGTCCAGGCGGGTATCCAAGATCCAGCTGACGCCTACACAGGAATTAACAACTATGCTGACCCTCGTTCTTATATAAACATAGATCCAGGGTTTTGGCACCGAGTAAAAGCTCTTGTCCAGCGATCGTTCTCTTTAGTTTCTACCAAGCAGTCCACCAAATTTACGCAAATGCTTCAAGACTCACAAGAAACCTTTCCAGCATTTGTCGCACGCGTTTTAGAAGCATGCCAGCGGAAAATTACTAACGAAGATGCTCAGTTTGTGTTAGCAAAAGAACTCATTCTCGATGGGTGCCTTGCACCCTTCCAGGCCGTTATTCTTCCTATCCGTGATAAGCCAATACATGAATGGGTATTGGCTTGTCGAGATATTGACACACAGACTAAAGCACTTACTGCTGCCTTCGCTTCCGCCATGGCTGTGTCATCTGCCTCCACTTCTGCCTGCTTTCGATGCGGTCAGCCCGGTCATTTTGTCCGCGAGTGCCCTCAACAGGCAGCTCCCCACCCTGCCGTAGCACTGCACAGACCAAGAGGCCCCCCCACACCATGCCCGCGCTGTGGCAAGGGGTATCACTGGGCCCGCGATTGCCGCTCATCGCAACGTATCTCCCAGCCTTTAAACTTCCAGCGGGGCAGGCCTCAGCCCCTCCCCCAAGAGGCCCTCCAGAGAGCTCCAAAACCTTAATGTGGACAATGCCTATCAAACGTCACCAAAAACCTTCCTTAGAGCTTAAAATAAACGGACAATGGCTTGAAGGGCTCTTAGACTCTGGTGCTGAAATCTCTTGTATTCCCTTTGAAATCGCCGCCTTCAATCATTGGCCCCTCGAAACCGGCCCTCAAGTCATCGGCGCCACGGGAGCTGCTACCTCCTGGAAAACCTCCCAGCCTCTGCATTGGAGCGACCGAGAAGGTCACGAAGGCCAGATTCGTCCACTCGTCCTTTCTTCAGTCCAAACCATCCTGTGGGGAAGAGATGTACTCAGCCAGCTAAAAGCTCGAATCACCACAGAAGCCTTCATAGCTGCACCGCCCCCCCCCTTATAGGGGCCACTGCTCCCATCTCAAGACCTGACCCTATCCCTCTGGAATGGGACACAAGGAGCCCATCTGGGTCGAGCAGTGGCCCTTGCCAACTCATAAACTGCAAGCTCTCTCTGCCCTCGTCGAAGAACAGCTACAAGCAGGGCATATTGAGCCGTCTACCAGTCCCTACAATTCGCCAGTCTTCGTCATCAATAAAAAGAACACGAGCAAGTTCCGCCTCCTTCATGACCTTCGAGAAATTAACAAACATATTAAGCCAATGGGATCACCTCAGCCTGGTTGCCCGCATCCCACTGCAGTCCCTCAGCATTTTTATGCAGCCACCATTGACATCAAAGATTGCTTTTTCTCCATTCCTCTTC
Source organism: Dasypus novemcinctus (assembly GCF_030445035.2). Classification (NCBI taxonomy): domain Eukaryota; kingdom Metazoa; phylum Chordata; class Mammalia; order Cingulata; family Dasypodidae; genus Dasypus; species Dasypus novemcinctus. The sequence continues at coordinate 10,865,712 of NC_080702.1, read as the reverse complement.
ACCCGCGAGACTGTCCACGATTTGCGTTTACAGTCCCGCGTACCAACAATCAAGGAGCAGCACTCCGATTCAATGGCGAGTACTACCACAAGGTATGCGGAACAGTCCAACTATATGTCAGCTCTATGTCAATCATGCCATTGAGCTGCTACGCTCTAAGTTCCATCCAGAGCACACATACATCATCCACTATATGGATGACCTTCTTTTAGCAGCAAGTTCTAAAACACTTCTCAATGATCTACTCTCTGCAGTTACGACAAACCTCTCAAGTCTTGGATTAATAGTGCAACCTGACAAAGTCAACCCCCAGCCACCTTTCCAGTTCTTAGGCTTTCATTTTCATCAATATATTCGGCCCACCAGCCCGCAAATCCATGTTTCTGATCACATGACGCTGACTGAGCTCCAACGGCTTTGCGGACAAATCAATTGGCTTCGATCAGCACTCCCCATCACAACAGCGCAAATGCAACCCCTTTTTGAGCTCCTGCAGACTAAGTGCAGTCCATCCGCTGCAGTCGTTCGCCCCATCACCATCACCCCAGCTGCCAAAGAAGCCATCCAACAAGTAAATGCTGCACTCCAGCAATGCCGCCTAGAGCGATTCTCTCCCGATCTCCCAATCCTTGCCTTAGTTTTGCCAACACCAGTCACCCCAATGGGTCTCCTATGGCAAGATGGTCCTCTTCTTTTTCTACACACGTCAAAAAGTAAACTCCCAAAAATCTGCCCATTTACAAGGGCTTGGATCACATTAGCCACTGACTTAGTACTTCTCTCCATACAAACGTACGGCGTCCCGCCACACACCATCGTTTGGCCCTTTGATGCAAAAGAAGTTACCTCTCTCATCATGAATAATGCCCAAATGCAAGGCCTAATAGAATTCTTTCGTGGCTCTTTTGACAATCACTATCCGCATCATCCACTACTACAAGGGGTATCTCAATTAGCATTTTTCAACCCGTTCCATCCGCTGCCCGCAAGAAAGCCAATTCCTTTTGCCATCACTGCTTTCACCGATGCTTCAAAAAAGGCATTTGCTGCTGTCATATATACGCCAAGAGAACCTAAGCCACGACAATTGGTGTTTGCTAATGACTTTTCTGTCCAAACAGGTGAACTTTTAGCTGTCGCCGCAGTCCTCAATCTCTACCCGGACCAGCCTCTTAACATCTTCACAGACAGCTTATACACTTTACAAGTGTGTCGCAGCCTCCCGCTTGCTACTTTCCTACCCAGTGACTTAACTATTGACCAAGCACTCGCTTTTGTACAGTGACTGCTTGAAGAAAGGCAACAACCCTGGTTCATTGCTCATATCAGAAGTCACTCTGGCCTGCCAGGACCGCTAGCTCAAGGAAATGCCCTCGCCGACGCTTTAGCATCCGGCCGCCATGTATGCCCAGTTGCCATTCAAGAAAACCTCACTGACAAAACAAGACTGGGAGACTTTGTCAACCAAGCTAAGCTCCTACATTCTCAATTCCACTTCTCAGCGCGATCCATTCAAAAGCTCTTCCCAGACCTCCCCATTGAAACATGCAAACATCTTGTGCGCTCCTGCCAAACATGTGCACCTTTGCTGCCTCTTGGACCCTTGCAGCCTCGCGGAGCTAATCCCCGCGGCCTACGGCCTAACTCCCGCTGGCAACTTGACGTCACACACGTTAGCGCCTTTGGACGCCTTAAGTATCTTCATGTTGCAGTTGATACTTTCTCGCACCTGTGCTACGCCGTGCCCCTCACAGGAGAGAGCGCTAAACATTGCATCAAAGCACTCCGACAAGCCATTCTATTCATGGGAATTCCCTGGGATCTCAAAACCGACAATGGACCAGCCTATCGCAGTGCCACCTTTGCCAGCTTCGTACAAATGTACCACATCACACACCATTTTGGCATCCCCTACAATCCACAAGGGCAAGGAATTGTTGAGCACACTCACCAACAGCTCAAGCTACTCATTCAAAAAGAAAGAGCTTCCTCCCCCCATAAAGCCCCTGCTGACGTCATCACTGCCTGCCTTATTCATCACAATCTCCTGACCTTCGATGACAAGGGACTTTCCCCAACCCACAAACATTGGGGACCCATGTGGCAAACCCTCGCAAGTCCCTCTTGTTCACTGGAAAGACCCTGCCACAAATCTTTGGCAGGACCCGACTCCCTTGCTAGCACAGGGGAGAGGTTTTGCTTGTATCTTCCCAGACTCTGAGCCACAACCACTCTGGGTCCCTGGGCGCTATATCAGGCCTGCCACCGGCCCCAAGGTTCCCCTTAATGATAAGTACCCTATGCCCTCCGTGAGAGACAACATTGACAGCAGAAGCCCAGATGTCGCCCCATTCTCTCAAATTCAGCACCAACCAGCCCCTCCCTGAAATGCTTATATTTAAATAAGTGCTCTCTCCGAGTTTCTTTCTGCTGATTGCCCCTCCTCTATGAGGGCTCTCTTCTCCTTCTTTTGTCATTACAGATCTCTCAAAGGACCCAACTCTGCATACTCCACAAGAAAAGCCTTTGCTACCTCCGCAACCCGCCGTTGACAAGTGCCTGACCTTCACCAAAACGTGCTTTATAGTTCATCAGAAAAGAACTCTCAGTGCAGATGCTCCTCAAGCTCCCCTCGCACCCACTCTTACTCTGCTTCTTTCTTGTAATTTTCATTTTCTTAACAATCTTCTCAGCTGTTTGCCTCGCAGCTACAGCCCCAACAGATTGGAACCTCCGTCAACGCCTCCTCCTCGCTGTCTCCTTTCTACTTTTAATTGGCATTTTCACCTCTCTCGTCGTCCTTCTCCCATGACCACTATACGCCCCCAGGTAAATTCACCCGAGTCTACCTCTCCGACACCGTTGTCCATGGGAACCACACCAGCTCTTTCTCGCCGCGAACGACCTCGACAACGTTTCTTTGCCCGCCGCCTAAGCCGTCTTTCCCTTGAAGATGATGACCCCATCGAACGCCAAGTTCTCCAACTCCTCCGACGAGCCCGCTCTGTTCATACCCCCGCCTCCTGTTCCCCTACCCTCCCCTACCTCATCCATCTCCTCATTCTCATGTTGTCTCTAGCCTCCTCTGCCCAAAGCTCCTCCTCCCATCAGCCATTCAACTGGACCCTGCAGACATTTCCAGAAAAACGTGTTCTCGCTTATAATGTTACTAGTGTCGCTCCCTCCTTTTTCACGCACATCTGCCCTCTTGCTGGAATTTCCTTCTGTCCCGAATGCCAAGTGAGTAACATCAAAAAAGCAAAAGTAGGCTTCTACCATTCCTCATCCTGTCGAGGCGGGAATACAGCATGCCTGCTTTCTCGAAACAATCGTCTCCTTGGCCCTCAATTTAACCCTGTGTCTGGTTTTTACATCTGTCCTGCTAGTGCTCGAGGTTGTCATGACCCATCACACTTCTACTGTCCCTCTTGGGGATGTGTGACCATGGCCCATGGATGGTCCGGTGCCCCCAACAGAGACCCGTATCTCTCTCTCCAAGTAGCCAACAATTCCCGTTGGGACTTCATTTCGCTGACAGTAAAAAACCCAAACGACGATACATGGCTGGCCGCTCACCCCTATGGACTCCGGTTGTATATGAGCAACTATGATCGTGGCGCTTTGTTTGAAATCCAAAAGCGTGTTGTCTCCGCCCCACCCTCTGCTATTGGTCCCAACCACATCCTTAACCCTCCTCCCTCACCCACTGTTCACCTTCTTCCGTCCTCATCTACTCCCCTCAAAATCTCTTCCACCTCGGCCGCCGTCGTCCCTTCTACAAGCCCCACTTCCCCCCCCCCCCCGCTTCAGGTATACAACCACATCCTCTCATCCCCTCTAGTCCCTACTTCAAACTCCTAAATGCCTCCTATTCCTCTCTCAACGCCTCCCACCCCAACCTCACTCGCTCTTGCTGGTTGTGTCTTTCCCCCAGCCTCCCCCTCTATGATCCACTTGCTATCCCTTCACCACTCTTTACTTCCTCCACCGACGATTCCCCCTCTTCCTGCAATTGGAATCAATCTACTCATGTCCCACTCACTTTTACGCACATCTCTTCCAAAGGTTTATGCATTCACCCCCGTTCTTCCCACACTCCCAGCCTTACTGCCTGTACCAACTATACCTCCCCAAACATCTCTGCCAAATACTTAGTTCCCCTAAACACCACCCAATGGCTCTGCTCTTCCACCGGACTTACCCCATGCTTATCTGTTGCCACACTTAACAAGACCAAAGAAACGTGTGCTCTCATCCTCCTCACGCCTCGAGTCATCTATCACACTCCTCTACATTTCTTTGAAGCCTTTGACCACACTCAAGAAGCTATTTACCTCCACAAACGCGAACCTATTACTGCTGTACTCACTGTCACTTCCCTCCTAGCTACAGCTGGAGCTGCCACTGGTGTTGCAGCCCTAGCCACACAAGCCTCCGCCCTCCAAAACCTCAGACAAGCAGTAGACTCTGATATCATCTACCTCCGAGATGCAGTCAAATATCTTAGAGACTCCCTCAATTCCCTTTCAGAAGTTGTCCTGCAAAACCGCCGAGGCCTTGACCTCCTCCTCCTCAAAGAAGGTGGCCTATGTGCAGCTCTGGGAGAAGAATGCTGTGTCTATGCCAACTATACCGGTTTAGTAGACTCCAGCTTAAAAGAACTTGAAAAAGGTCTCAACCAAGGCCGACTTGAACGAGCCCAAACTGCTGGTTCCTGGGGCTTTCTGCAGCCCCTCCTCCCCTATCTCCTCCGGTTACTAACCCCAGTTCTGCTCATCATCCTAGGTCTCACCGTTGGTCCTTGGGCCATTCGACGAATCATCCGCCTTGCCAAAGATCATGCTGACAGTGTATTTTCCTCATTTGTTCAAATCCATTACCAACGTCTTGCTACCTCTGATTCCATTCCTCAATCTCGACCACGTCCTCACCCCCCTTCCCACTGTACATCCCGCCTGTGAAGCTGCTTGCTGTGAAGCTCTCTGACTTTAGCCGTCGGTACGGGTTCGCTTCCCTCGGCGTAAAGGGCTTGGGTGCACCCTCCGCCCCCCTTTATTGCTATACGTCTGAGAATTCTTCGCAGTTAAGCTAGCCACAGCGCTATCCACCCCAAAAAAGCGTGCGCAACATCATGTTAGATATTTCGTCTAGCACCGGCACGCACCAACCCTAAGGGCTATGCATACATTCTGGCCAAATGATATGTCATTTGCCCATCGCCAGTCAATCCTGCCCTCTTTTTCTCTCACCCTCCACAGCCCATCCCTCTACTCTCTCACACTTTTTTTTATATAAAACAAAAGGAGCAATTGTTGCTGCCTCCCTTCACCCCTCCTCCTAGCCTTTGTTATCTCCCTTTTCCAGCCGTTGCTATCCTTCCCGCCAGTCCCGTCCACTTAGCCAACTCATAATCTGCCCCCTTTCTTAATCACCGCCTACTTCATAGCTGCCTGCACAGTTCCGCCTATCCACTACCGCCCCGTAGTTTACCCGCCCCAATTCCTACCCCTCCCTTGACCCGACCTTATATAATCAAGTGTATTTCCGCAATAAATTGGACTAGCTCATTCTCACAGGCTGTCTCCGTGGTTTTTACCGCACGTCCCCCACGCCTGGAGAACCTAGGCCTACACGCTGGCCTAGGGGCTCACCGCCGAGCCGTGGAAGCCCGCCCGGTCCTCGTGGGTTGCTAACTTAGAATAGCAGCCCACAGCAGGGGTTGCTAACTTGGAATAGCAACTCACAGCAACAGGTTAATTGAGAAAATACTTTTCCCGAAGGAAAATGATCACCAAATGGCGATGACAGTTTCTCTTCTGTGATTGACCTTTTTTGTCCTATATTGCAGTGGATGAGCACACCATGGAAGAATTAACACCCTTTAGTGCTTTCACTTTCCCCATCAACTCAATGGGAGGTAAACACTTCCCCCCATATCATACAATGTGTGTTTTCAAAGTTTTTACATCAATCCTTTGGTCCAAGAATGGCAGGACCCTAATGATGCACCCTGGCTTCCTGAGGAAGAAAGGACATCACCCAGTGGTCCTCGTTTAGGGCACAATGCCATGTGGAATGCTTTTGCTTTTTCTCACCTGTAAATTAGCCATAAGATCAGTTATGCCATGGGAAAGCTGTGTTTGCAACTTTTTCCCAACAAAAGAACACACAGAAACACATTTTAGTTTCAAAAGGAACCCAAATTTGGCAATATTACACATATACATTATCTATTGTAAAAAGATTTGATTAAATGCATGACTGTATGTGTGATGATACCATTACATAAAGTAGTGGTAGATTTACCTACATGTGAGAAAGGACAGAGTGGACAACCGAGTTGTTCCTCCTTAACATACATCTGTTTTATTCATTGATAAGGATGATGATGTATGGGTTGAGGAAGGAAGGTTATTAGACTTGGTTATGCCTTACATCATTAAAGTGGTGAAATTTATAGTATATATATGTGTCAAGTTCCTTTGGGAAGGAAGGAAATGAAGTCTTTCTGAGTAAAACTGGAAGAGAATAAGGAATTCATTAATTGAAGATTGAATTTACATAAAATGTAAAAATTTTAAAGGGAAAAAATGTATGGAAAAGTGTGATTCATAAATATAACTAAAATTAATAATGAAAAGGCAATGATCTTAATATTGATAGTAGGTTATCATTAAGTTTAAATACATCAGAATGTATACCTTGATTACATTCTGTCATTTGTATATGTGAGTGTGTTTTTGTGTTTGTGAGAGCTTGTATGTATGTGCATACACTTGTCTATTGTCCTTTCCCCAGGACCACTAAGCAGAACTGTTTCTTCTTTCTGAATTTGTATGCATGTATTCAACCAATAATATGCACACGTATAAGTCTCCATTACTCCCCTACTATTACTCTGATCACTTAATCAACAGCACCGTCACCACATCAATTAACTACCATATCTATGGTTGCTAGTGTCACTATCAAAATCACTGTCTCAGTTTTCTAAAAGCTTCTGAAAGCAATATAGCAGAAATGGGTTTGCTTTTAAAATGGACATTTTTTAAATTACAAGTTTACAGCTCTGAGGCTATGAAAATCCAAATTAAGGCTTCATCAGGAGACGCTTTTCTCTCTGAAGACCGGCTTTATTGATCTGGCAGAGCACATGGCAAGGCACAGGGCAGCATCTGCCGCAATCTCCCTCCTTCTCTGGGCTTCTTTGCCTTCAGCTTCCTGCTCTGTGGTTTTCTCTCTGCTTCTGTGTTCAATTAACTTCAGCTTCTGACTTCTGGGGCTTTCTCAGGTTCTGGGGTTGCTCTTTGTGTTTATCTCATACTCATTCTGTTCATAGAGGACTCTAGTAAGAGGAGTAACACCCAGCCTGGGCCAGGCCTCATTGAAGTAAGTTTATCAAAAGGCCATTAACTGGAGATTCCTAATCAAAAGGCCCCACCTACAACAAGTTCACACCCACAGGAATGGATTAGCCCTAAGGATGTGGTTTTCTGAGGTCCATAAAAACCACAAACTACTACAAAACCACCAAATTATACTTTCACTATTTATTCATGAATCTTAAAAATAAGATGTATTTGAATCCAGTTTGACTATATTATTATAATATGACACAATATGAAGTTTTAGTATAGATATACCCCCAATTATTATATCATCTTTTGGACTCATTCTCTAACAGGCTGTGAATTCCAAGTCTGGAATGATTCTCAAAGACTCCCTCACTTGGCACTTCATCACTTTCAGGAAGTCACAGCCCTTAGCCAGGGTGTCCTTCAGCGCATCTTTCATGGTTTTTATTCTATAGTCTGAAAAGAAGGGATTCAGGAGAGGTGTGTTGACACTGTGGAGGATAAAGAGGATCATGTTTAGGAGTTGGCTTCTCTTCTACCAGGGCTGGACATTCACAGATGGAGCTTCCATAGCCCGTGGGGACCACAGTGAAATGAGAGTCACAGATGGCAAAGTCTTCTCAATGACCTTGCCCTGAAGGTATATTCAGGATTGTGGAGATGATATAATCTAAGAGACCACTATGAGTGAGAGGAGCTGATGAGCAGGATAAGGGAGCTGAGGAAATCCAATAGCTAAATGACAGGTATGTCAGCCCAGTCCAAGTGGAGAAGGAGGGCACTGTTACAGAAAAAATAATCAATTTCACTGAGGCCACAATATGGCAGTCCCGCCTTAAGGATGGTGGAAGTGAGCCTGTGGAGAAACCTGCCTACCCAGGAGAGTATTACAAGATGAACACAGAATGAGCTGGTTATCATCAGAGGGTACTGAAGAAGACTACAAAATGCAACGTAGTGATCGTGATTGCAAAAAGGATGAACTTAAGGCATCCAGAGAGGAATTAGAAATAAAACTGAGTAAAGCATTCACTAACTGAAATGTTCTTCTCTAACAGGAAACCTGATATTATCTTGGAATAACACATTTGATAGTTGATATTTCATTGAAAGAGAGATTGCTAAAAAAGAAAGACATGGGTGAGTGGAGCCTATAATCCAAAAGAATCAGGGAAATGATGAGGATGTTTCCAAGGACAGTCACCAAAAAAGCCAACGAAAAAATGTCAAAGAGGAGGTTCCCAATAATTCCGGTGGCAGGTGTCCAGATAAGAATAATTTCTCTCACCTTGATCCAATTGTCTTTATCCATTCTAGGTGTGGAAGCTTTTCTCTTTCTTTTTTTTTTTAAGATTTATTTATTTTATTTCTTTTCCCTCCCCCCCCCCCCCCCACAGTTGTCTGTTCTCTGTGTCCATTTGCTGTGTGTTCTTGTTTTTGTCTGCTTCTGTTGTTGTCAGCGGCAGGGGAATCTGTGTTTCTTTTTGTTGCGTCATCTTGTTGTGTGTGTGGTGCCATTCTTGGGCAGGCTGCACTTTCTTTCACGCTGGGTGGCTCTCCTTACGGGGTATACTCCTTGCCCATGGGGCTCTCCTATGCGGGGACACCCCTGCGTGGCATGACACGGCACTCCTTGTGTGCATCAGCACTGTGCATGGGCCAGTTGCACAGGGGTCAAGGAGGCCAGGGGTTTGAACCACGGACATCCCATGTGGTAGATGGATGCCCTAACCACTTGGCCAAGTCCACTTCCCCAAGCTTTTCTCTTGAGAGAGAAAAGAAAGCATAAAAAAGTCAAGAGCCTCCAATCATCAAAGAAGAATCTTCTTAGATAAGAGGAGTTAGGTAAGTTTATTTATTCTTCCATTTCTAGGAAAATTGAGCTATTTGATTGAAAAATATAGATGGATTTATATTTTTATAAATTCCAAATAAGAATAGGTGAAAAGTAATGTCCCTAATATTTAGATATATAAAAATGATATTATTATACAATATTGAATGACTCCAGTCCTTCTTAAGTGTTACTTAGGGAAGTGGATGAGAGAAGGACTAGGGGAAGAGAAAAAGAGAGAGGGAAGGGGCAGAAAGGGATAGAGTTTGATTGATGTATTAAAGGAGGTATGATGGTTAGGCTCATGTGTCACCTTGGCCAGGGGATGGTGTCCAGTTATTTGGTCAAGCAGGCGCTGACTTGATTGTTACTGTGAGGACATGTTGTGGACTGAAATCATCAGTAATTTGATTGAATCTGTGGCTGATTACATCTCTAATCCATTGAGGAGATTGCCTTCATCCATGAGAGAAGTCTCATCCAGTCAGTTGAAGACTTTAAAGGAGAAGTGTGGATTTCAGGAGTCAGAAGTGAGAATTTCCATCTGTACTTCAGCTAGGCAGCTTCTCCTGGAGAATTCATCAAAGACCTTCATCAGAGTTCCTGACTTGCTACCTGCCCTAGAATTTGGAATTGTGCATCCCCATAGTTAAGTGAGGCAATCTTTATAAGACTCTCATAATATTTGCAGATATCTTCTGTTGGTTCTCTTTCCTTTGAGAGCCCTGGCTAATATATATGGATGCATGGAATAAACAGAAGTCATAAGGCCTTTGATTGGGTCTTAAAGAAATTGATGAAATACGGATACTAGAGAGATAAATCAATGGGTTAATTTCAGAAAGTGAAATTATGTTATTAAATCACTAATATATTATCCTTATTAGTTTCTTTTAAATTTAATGCTTTCATTGTCTCTTCTTTAATGTGTACCCATTTGTGCTTGTGAACTGCGAATAAAACTGAAATCTGCATGTGCTACCGGTTCCCTCCTCAGATCCAAGTATCTTCAGAGATGAGATCCTGGGAGAGTGAGGGAAGGTCTCCATGATATACAGGAAGCTTGGCAGGGGGCTGACAAGCTCAGGCTACTCCTGAACACTTTAGCACATCCTTCTCCCAGTTCTGGGTTCCAATTCCATTTTCTCTTCTGCCCCATTCAGAGGGATGAGCTGCAGGCTCCGTAGCTGCTACTGTGCCCCTGGCTCATCTCAGGCTCCAAGCTTCAGGGATCTTTGTGCTGGCTCTGTGGGCAGCAGAGGCTCCAGCAGCTGCTCCAGGCAGGCAGTGCCTTGCAAAGAGAAGATATTTTGATGGCACAAATGTGCCCCAGGGCCCCGACACTGGTATCCTCTCTGGTATGTGATCTCCCCTAAGGGCCAGCTGAGGAAAGGAGGACAGGGAGGATGAGGGAGAGGAGGAAGAAGGTTTTTTCCCCCTCATTATTGTTGTTGTTTGTATATAGCATTAAATTTCTCATAGTGTCACTGGATTTTATTTAGGTTTTTTGACTGAGCTGGAGAAATGAATTTCAAGAGCACAACAGGTGAGTTAGGCAAGTAATTTATTCAGGCAGGGAGGGATGAGAAACGGGAGAAAGTAATAGATCAGGAGTCCCAGGTAGAGAGGAAGGGATTGAAAAGTGATAAAGTGTGCTGATTTACAGGCTACAATTCCTCATTATAGGTTATAAATCCCCAGGTTTACTTGCATGGCCACACGGCAGAGGAAAAACAGTCCTTTGTGCAGAGGGCAGGAACAGGTCCAGAGGTGAGAGAATGCATGAGAGAGAGAGAGCCTGGGCTCTGTGCCTGCCTTTTTGAACTGTTAATTATTCCACCCCTTTGGGAATGGAAGGGGAGGGGTTCCAGCTTTTGCTGTTTTGATTGATTACTCCACCCATCAATCCCCATGGGGGCCCAATGACAAAGTCCTTGGGGAACATGTGGGGCTTCTCTTGGCTTCCAGAAGAAGTCTTTGTCTGAATGGCAGAATCTTGGGGGAGGGGGGTCTTCCCACAGCCATCTTGGGGGTTATTGATGTCCACATGGACTCTGCCAGGTTCCAGATCTATCTAATGATTCCCTGTCTTACTAAATGGCTTCATTCTCCCCTCAGAGAATTTGCTCCTTTAATTTTAAAGGGGTGCTGAAGGGAGATGATCATTTTTCTGTAGCTACTTCCTGCTGGTTAGGGGCAGTAGGCCCTACCTGACAAGATATAAAATCCTCTCGCTCTTCTATCTCTTTTGGAGGAAGATGGATCTGGCAATCTGGGCAAAGCTGGATGAAGTTCCTATATGGTTAACTGGATGTTGATTCTAGAAGAAAAAGACTTACTTAGAATTTCAAACCTATTCCTGTGAGTGTGAGATCCTCTCAGTTTGAGTACATCACTGAGGTATGACTCAGGCTGTCTCCACCCTCTTGCTGGGTCTTACATAAAAGGAGACACCCAGGAAAAGGGAGCTCCACCAGGACTTTGAACATGTTCAATAATTAGTAGTAAGATTGTGACAATGTTCTTTCATAATCTGTAATGAACGTCTCATGACAATGCAAGGTGTTGGTGGAGGGTTGATGTGTGGGTCCTCTGTATAAGGTTATGCATGTTTGCTTTGTAAGTCCACATCTTTTACTATATACTTATTGTTTTCATATGTTCATATATAATTGATGTAATGATAATAATAATTATAGGGTGGGTTGGGGGAAATACTTTTGACAATGCTCTTTAATTTTTAGTTTATAATGTTTAACAACAATGCAAGGTATTGGTGGTAGGTTGTTATGAGAGTCCTGTATTACAGCATGTATGTTTGTTTTGTAAGTCCACAACTATTGCTGCACACATATTGTTTATGTATGTTTGTTTATGTGTGAGTGACATACTTCAATGAATTTTTTTTTTTTTAAGTACAGCGTCTTCATCCCTGTTCACCCTTCCCCGCCCACGGTCCCCATCCCCCTGCCGCCGCTGCCCAGACAGGAGAGGGCTGGATGATCAGAGGAGAAATCAAGAGGGGCTGAGCTCGCCGGGGAAGGAGCGGGAAGGCGAGCAGTGGAAGCCGAGAGCCACCGCCCCCTTGGCAGCGTTGGCAGGGAGACAGCAGCTGAGAGGGTGGGCGGAGGGCTGGTGGGCGTGTTGTGTGTGTGTTTGTGTGAGAGTGTGTCTGAGCAGGGATCAGGCTGGGTGGGAGACCAGGCGGGGCGCTCCAGGGCCCTCCGAGGAGCCTTCCCCCGGCGCCCCGCATCTCCCCTGCTGGCGCCCACACAATAAACATTTATTTTTTAAACAGAATACTAGAAACTGTACTAGAGGGCTTTCTGTTTTAAATTCTGCTACACTGTGTAGATGCATATCTTTAAAAAGAAAATTCGAACAAAACCACATCCCTCTTACAAAAGACTTTACTTCTCTTTTACCTAATGAATAATATCTAAATAAGTTCTACTGACATTTAAGGTCTCTGGAAACTTGACTCAACTTACCTATAATTACCATTTCCTGTTATTTTATGTAGTCCATATATGCAATATTGCTCTCTAAATTTATTTGCTTTTTAAATTTTTCCTTAGAGAAGTTATGAGTTTACAAAACAGCCATGCACAAAATACAGGGATCCTATTACCACTCTGCCACCAACACCTTACATTGGTGTGGATTTTTGTTTCAACTTATGGCCGGATATTTCTACAATTGTACTATTAACTAGAGTCCATTGTTTAACATAGGATTAACTGTGTAGTATAGTTCCAAGGATTTTTAAAAATTTTATCCTATTATATATGCAATCTAACATTTCTCCTTTTACTCACATTCAGATATGAATTTCAGTGGTGTTAATTGCATATTGTGCTACCATCAACACAACCCAATACCAAAACCTTTCCATGATTCCATATAGGAACCCAGTACACTTTAAACTTTAACTTTCCATTAGCTATCCCTACCTCCTCCCCTAATAACCTATACTCTAGGTTCTGATTCTAAGAGTTTTCTTTTTATTTCTAAATAATTGAAATAATTTCTAATTATTTCAAATCACTGAGTTATATGCTTATTTTTTTTCTCCCTGTGCTACCTTATAATGTAACCTCCATTTCTGGGCCATGCAATTCTTTAGGCCTGGACGTTTAACTCTGCATCTCTTTAAGAGCAAGTTGTCATGTCTGTCACCCTCGAACTAATTTTGAACCTGTCATTCCATAGGTTCCTCAGCCTCCTCTGCATTCTCCTAATGCATTGCAGGCACAAAGGTGATCGTGAACACTCTGATGTCTTTCATCATTGTGTCTACCTAATCCACCTATCCATTTGCTAGCTTTTGTTAAAGCACTGTATTTCTCTATAGTTGAAACAATTTCTACAAAATGCCATCACCTTTCCATTGAAAAAGTTAATATTTATGAAAATGTGGGGAAAACCTCAATCTTTGTACATTCTAATGTTACAATCACTATGAACTTTAGTTTTGTCCTCAAGGTAGATGGAAAACCTATGGCCAATAGCCTGTGTTCATGCGATAATCAAAGATATCACACAGTGGTATTCTCCACTTTGGCCTTTTCTCTTCACCTATTTCCAAAGTTGGGTCTTAATTGTCATGGATTTGACATAAATCCCTGAGGTTAATACATTTTATGGCTTCATCTTTCAGGAGTGAATGATCAAAATGAGAGTAATGCAGTGGCCTAATGAGAGTGCCCTCCCTGGAGTCATTCTGTTAGGATTTTCAGACAAGCCTCAGATGGAGCTGGTTGTCTTTGGAATAATTTTGTTCCTTTCCCTCATGACCCTTCTAGGCAACACTATTATCATTTTAGTGTCCATCTTGGACTCTAAACTCCACACTCCTATGTACTTTTTCCTCTCCCATCTCTACTTCCTGGACCTCTATTTGACCAGCAGTAGCATTCCCCAGCTTCTAGTCAACCCTGTGTGGTTCAGATAAGTCCATCACATCTGGACGCTGCATGATTCAACTCTATGTCTCCCTTGCACTGGGCTCCAGTGAGTGTGATGTCCTATGATCACTGTGTTGCTGTTTGCCATCCTCTACATTATGTCATGCATCCTCGGCTCTGCCATGTCTTGATCTCTATGCTCTGGTTCCATAGGATACCTTCCACATTGATTCAGTCCACACTCACCCTTCAACTGCCCTTTTGTGGTCATTGCCAGGTGATCATTTCTTCTGTGAGATCCCTGTGCTCATCACGTTGGCATGTGTGGACACCACATTCAACCAGGCTGAGCTCTTTGGGCTGGTGTATTGTTCCTGGTGGTGCCTTTGTCACTCATCCTAACCTCCTATGGGTACACTGCTCAAGCAGTTTTGAAGACCAAGTCAGCCATTGGAAGACTTAAAGAATTTGGAACTTGCTTTTCCCACCTGATGGTGGTCATCGTCTTCTATGGAACCTTTATCTTCATGTATCTGCAGCAAGCCAGGAGTAGATGCAAAGACCAGGGAAAGTTTGTTTTCCTCTTCTACACCATGGTGACCCCCACACTTAACCCACTCACTTGTACCCTAAGGAACAAGGAAGTAAAGGCAGCACTGAGAAAAATTCTTGAGAAACTCGATGATCAAGTGGAACATGATTATCAAGAAATCTTTAGGAGAGGCTTACTAAGGATGAATCATTTAATGAATAGTGACTCAATAAACAATTTGGTTCTGTTCATAACACTATCAATGGGATTCAGTAAAAGAGATTAACTTATAACTTGAATTTCAGAGTCAGAACAATTTGAGTTTGAGTGCCTATTTGACCACATAAGAACTGTGGAACTTGGCCAACTTGCACAACCATTACATTATCTCTAAATTAGGTTATATACTAGGACCTGAAATGGAACAGATGCAATTAAAACAGATCACTGTTGTAAGGATTTACTATTTTTAAAGCTTGGTGTTATAAAGTTTATTCTACTTAATAGTCATAGCCATACATTAGATGACTCATAAAAATTATTATTGAATTATTATAAAACTATTACAACTTTTCTTTTGCAAAGACCAAAGTATTTTGGTCAGTTGCTCAGGACAGAAAGAGCAAGCCCTAAACTTCTGTGACATTTTTCTATCAACTATGGATTGTTGAGCCCCTCACTTCCCCTCTGTAAACCTTGTTACACTCTGGGTTCATCTGTAGTGCTGCACCCCACCTCCAGTCCTGTATTATAAGTTTCTGATTTCTTTTGCATTTCTCCCCTCACTAGGTTTTTGAGAACAGCAAGTATATTATGATTTAATCAAAGTTTAAAATAAAACCATTATATATAACTTTACAATGTCTCCTAGCTTTCTTTCTAAGCCCAGAACTTTTCCATTCAAAACTTCATGTTAAATTATGTATTTCTCTCTAACTAGGTGCTTTTTCCCATTAAAATTTTATTGAAGTATATTAGTCATACATGAACATACATAAACAATAAATGTATAGTATAAGTTGTGAACTTACAAAGTAAGTATGCATAACATCATACAGGGTGCCCATACATCACTCCACCACCTATATCTTGCATTGTTGTGAAACATTTGTAACAAATTATGAAAGAGCCTCATCAGTGTATTACTGTTATACTAACTATTGTACATAGCTACATTTGGTGTATTTTTCCACCAACCCACCATATTTTTTTCATAAACCATACAATTTATTAAAGTGTACATCAGTGGTATTTGGTATAATCACAGTTATGCATTTATCACTTCAATTAATATTAGAACATTTTCATTACTGAAAAAAAAAAGAAAAAATCAACAAAAAAAGACCAGTATAATCCCCATATGCTTGCATTATAAGTCCTATGATGCGCTTTCACCATTATAATTCATTTCCAAATATTTACAAATTTTTAAACAAATTCTGCAAAATTAAACTTCAGTTTTCCATGCTGTAACCCCATTTTATTTTCTGATGACATATTCAAGCTATTAACTTCATGATTTTGCTCATCATATTTAGTTCATAATAATGAAATCATGCAATATTTCTTCTTTTGTGCCTGGCTTCCTTCACTCAACATAATGTCCTATAGGTTCATCCATATTGTCATGCTTCAGGACTTCATTACTTTTGACTGCTGAATAATATTCCATTGTGTGTATATACCACAGTTTATCCATTTATCAGTTGATGAACATGGGGACTGAATCCATCTTTTAGTAATTGTGAATAATGTCACTAAGTACATCAGTGTGCAGATGTCTGTTCATGTCACTGCTTTCCATTCTTCTGGGTTATATACCTAGTAGTGATATAGGAACCACCAAACAAACTCCCACAGTTGCTGTACTATCCTGCATTACCACTAACAGTGAATAAGCACTCCTACCACTCTACATTCCTCTCCAACATCTTTAGATTCCTGTTTTGTTAGTAGTGGCCATTCTAGAAGGTGTGAAATGAAATCTCATTGTAGCTTTGATTTGCATTTCCTTGATAGCCAGTGAGGTTGAACAGTTTTTCATATGTTTTTACACCATTAGTATTTCTTCTTATAAAATAGTGTCTATTCAGTTTTTTTGCCCATTTTTTAATCGGGTCATCTATCTTTTTGTTGCTGAGTTGTAGGATCTCTTTATATAATGGATATTAGACTCTTGCCTGATGTGATTTCCAAATATTTTCTCCCATTGAGTAGGCTGCCTTTTTACTCTATTCACAAAGTCCTTTTTTGGAGGAGAAATGTTTAATTTTGAGGAGGTCCCATTTATCTATATTTTCCTTTTTTGCTTATGCTTTGGGAGTAAGGTTTAAGAGAACCCCATCTTCTACAAGATCTTGTAGATGTTGCCCTACATTACATTCTAGGAGTTTTATTGCCTTGTCTTTTATGTTTAGGTCTTTGGTCCATTTGGAGTTGATTTTTGTATAGGGGGTGAGATAGGACCTGTCATTCATTCTTTTGTTTAGGGATATCCAGTTCTCCCAGCACCAGTTTTTGAAGAGACTGTTCTGGTCAAGAAAATGGGATTTTGTAGGTTATCAAAAATCATTTGACCTTACAGGAGGGTCTATTTCTGAACTCTCAATTTCCTTCCATTGATTAATATATCTATCTTTATTCCAAAACCCTGCTGTTTTAACTATGTATCTATGTAATACACTTCAAGATCAGAAGGCATGAGTCTTCTGACTTTGCTCTTCTTTCAAGGATGTTTTTGTTCAGGATAACTTTCCCTTTTAAATAAATTCATAAGTGACTTTTCTATATCTGTAAAGTGAGTTGTTGGAATTTTGGTTGATAATGCATTGAATCTATAAATGAGTTTGGGTAGTATTGACATCTTCACAATGTTTAGTCTTCCAGTGCATGGACACATAATGTACTTCCATTTGTTTGAGTCTTCTTTGATTTCTTTTAGCAGTGTTTTGTAGTTTTCTGAATAAAGATCCTTTACATTCTTGGTTAAATTAACTTCTAGATATTTGAACCTGTTTTTGTTTTGTTAATACAATTTTTTTCTTGATTTCCTTGTCAGCTTGCTCATTACTAGTACCTAGAAATATCATCTTCTTTTTTTCCTATTGATCTTTTATTCTGTCACTTTGTTGAACTCATTTTTTAGCTGTAATAGCTTTGCTGTAGAGATTTCAGAATTTTCTAAATATAAGATCATGTCATCTGGGAATAGTGAGAGTTTTACTCCCTCTTTTCCAATTTGGATGACTTTTCTTTCTTGCCTAATTGCTCTAGCTAGAACTTCTATCACAATATTGAATAATAGTGGTGACAGTGGTCATCCTTATCTTGTTCCTGAGAGAGAAAGGTTTCAACCTCTCCCCATTGAGTGGGATGTTGGCTGTGGTATATTCATATATGCCCTTGATTGTTCCAGGAACTTTCCTTCTATAACTATCTTTTAAATTGTTTTTATTAAGAAAGAAAGCTATATTTTGTCATATGATTTTTCTGTGTCAATTGAGACGATCATTTTCCCCCTTCAATTTGTTAATATGATGTATTTGATTTTCTTTGGCTAAAGCACACTTGCATATGAGGAATAAAACCCACTTGATCATGGAGTATAGTTCTTTTAATATGTTTTTGGATTCTATTTACAAGTATTTTGTTGATAGTTTTTGCATCTATGCTTATTAGAGAGATTAGTCTGTGTCGCAGTGTGGGCTCGCCCGGAGGGCCGCTGCAGGGGCGGTGTGGGCTCGGGCGGAGGGCTGCAACACACGGAGGGGCCTTCCGAGAAGGCGCTCCGGGGCCGGCAAGGTGCGGAGGACGCGCGGTAGGAAGAAGACTACCGAGACCAGGATCTGTGCGCAAGTCTGATTTATTCAGGAAGTACAGCAGTTAATATAGGGCGAAGATGGGGGAGGGGCAGGGGGCGTGGCTGGGGGGCGGCAGACGGCTGAAAGTTTCGTGCAGGGGTGCATCACTGGTTGCGGGCAGAAGACGGGGTAGCCAGGGTTCTCGGCGGCAGCGAGGCGGAGCTGTCATGGCGGGGAGGTGGCCCTCGGGGGAGAGGCGGGGTTAGGCCACCGAGGGGGAAGCGGGTGCAGCTGGGCAGAGGGGCGGGCAGTACGCCCAAACCCCAAGCGGAGGGCTTAACGCCCGTTCCCGCCACCCGGGTCCGACTTGCACCGGGGCCTGGAGACGAGCCGACCCTTGCTGTCGCCGCGCTCCCACACGGTGCCACCCTACAAGTCTGTAATTTTCTTTTCTTGTATATTTATCTGACTTTGGTATTAGAGTGATGTTGGCTTCATAAAATGTGTTGGGTAATTGTTTCCCTCCTTTTCAATGTTTAGTGAAATTTAAGCAGAATTGGAATTAATTCTTCTCAAATAGATGGTTCAATTCACCTGTAAAGCATATGGTCTTGGACTTTTCTTTGATGGAAGAATTTTGATAACATTTGATTCAATCTGTTTATTTTTGATTGGTTTGTTGTGTTCCTGTGTTTCTTGTAGAGTCAATGTATGTTGTCTGTGCATTTCTAGGAATTGTTCATTGCATCTAGGTTGTCTAATTTCTTGGCATACAGTTTCTCATAATATCTATTCGTGGTCTTTCTTATAACTGTGGGGTCAGTCTATGCCCCCCCCTTCATTCCTGATTTTATTTACATCTTCTCTCTTTTTTTCTTTGTTAGTATAGATAAGGGTTTGTCAATTTTATTGATCTTCTCAAAGAGCCAGCTTTTGATTTTGTTAAATTTTTCCTATTATCTTTTTTTCTCTATTTATTTTTGCTCTAATCTGTATTTTTTTAACTCTCATTTGATTTGGGATTGGTTTCCTGTACTTTTTCTAGTTTCTCCATGTGTTCATTTTGATTTTAAACTTTTCTTCTTTTTTAATGAGTTGTTTCAAGTCCTGCATGTCATCTGGAGATTTGCTTTGTTCCTTTGCTTTAGTCATATCTTCCTTTTTCTTAGTATTGCTTGTAATGTTTTGCTGATGATTAGGAATCTGATTATGAGGCTGAGTTTACTCTGATGTTCAGTTTCTCTCTTGCCAAGAGATTTACTGTTAAGTAGCTGTGTGCTCCCACTGTTCTTTGATTCTTGGTTCAAATTCTTCTAGATATTTAGGACTACCCCTGTTTAACTGCTCAAACCAGGGCTAAGGACTCAGTAATGGGGTGAAAGTCAGTTGCCAAGGGCCTTGGCGGGCGGCTTGTAAAAGCAGGTGATTGCCTCCTTTGTGTTTTTAGTGTTATTTTTTCCCTCATTTTCATGCACTTTTCTGGTCTTTCAGCAGATGGCGCTCTTTGGCAGACCTTTTAGTTTAGACCCCAGATGCTAGGGTGAATGCGTTCATTGAATCCCCCAGGGCTGACGTTGCAGAAACAACATTCTCAGGGTATATGTGAATGTGGTTAATAGGGGAACCTCTAGTTCATATGTAAAATATTAGAATAAAAATTAAACGATAAAATGTAGGACTGTATGACACAGTGAATGAATCCTATTTGTAAATGATGGAATATAGTTAATATTATAATTATTAAAATGTTCTTTCAGGAATTATAACAAATATACTGCACTAATGCAAGATGTTAATAGTAGGATGAGAGAAGGAAACTGTATTTTATATATTTTACATATGATAGTTCCATAAACCTACTTTTCTAACAAAAGTTATTAATAAAAATATCATGATAGAAAAGAATTCAATGTAACTGTAATTACAATCAATATAAACAACCTAAAATTTGCAGTCAAAGATAATGATTATCAAATTGAATTAAACAAAATGCACAGTATTCCATTCACTAGAGACTTACCTAAAGCAAAAGAAGGTTGAAGATAAAAGAATGGAAAACCAGAACAGTCAAATACACATCATTAAAGCACTTGCCTCCCAAGAGCCAGAGAGCAGCTCTCTCCTTAAAAAAGAGAGAAATAAAGAAAAATCCTAAGATAAGGTGATCCCTGACTCTTTAGGGGCAGAAGGATTCATAAAGTTTAGGGTGCCTCTTGTTGGGGAAACCAGAGTAGCAATGAGCTACTGAACTTTGTGTCTTAAACTCCACTGGGCTCTTTCAGGTCTCTTCAAATGCCTCCTTCACTTTCTGCACAACTGCATTAGCAGCAACTGATTTCTAAAAAATATAAGTAAATGAAAACAAAACAAGGAAAATATTGCCATAGAGTATCCATCCCTAGATACACCCCCCACACACACATTCACAGGCATCTAGTCAGTTAAGAAATTTAATGCCTATTTTCTTTCTTTTGAGAAAAAAAGGAAATTAGTTTCCAAGACTATCAATTAATAGCATCCTTTTATTTTCTGTAAGGATGATTTTGCATTCCTTGAAGTTTGTACATTAATTTTACTAATTTAAATATGAGGTTTTGAGAAGGAACAAAGGACATTGAGTCTCATAATGGAGTCTGTGTCTTAAACAAGTTTGGGGTTACATATTTATGCTTACAAAATTACCTATACACCTATAAAAGAAGATCCTTCATTTTATGAGGTATGATAGTGTTTCAATTCATACTTTGAATTGCAAAAATTCTGTTTATAAACAACTTGCCAAGACCCCAGAAACTGCATAAAACAAGGCATACCTGTATTCCTGTCTTGAGGCTGTCCAACTCTCAGCTTTAAGAATCCTTAATTAGACCGTTCCCTGCACTGAACTGGACCTACCAGCTGTCAGATTACAGAGCCAGCTCTAACAGGAAGTTACACACCATGGACGACTGCTTTAGGGGCCAGCGACCTCCTAGCACTTGAACAGCTCAATGGGCCCCAGCAGCGAGGCCAGGCAGAGCTCCACTCCACTGAGGCAGACGGAGTTTCTGTGTGTGCTGAACGCCACTGCTTCACGTCCCACAGGATGCTTACTTATTCCTAAACAGCTCTGCAGAAGTTTTAAGAAGAGAGCACCACTCATCTATGAGTAAAAATACCCTTAAAACAAAAGTCTCTGCTTGGCATAGTATTTATTTCTAAACCCCAGCCAGTGTCCTACTTAGTCAATCAAAATTCTACACAATAAAATTTCAGGGCAACCAAGGCATTTGGAAGTTCCCTTGGAGTTTACAACCATATTTGGCCGCATGTATTCACTATATAGGAACTGAAGCTTAAAACATAGCATAATATGAAAAACATAGGTGCTTTTAAGGGGGACAATGGCTTGCTTAACTCACTGGTTCAGCAGAGGGAATTCAGTCTTCAAAGAATGTTTTGAAATTCTCAAATTTGAAATAATTTTTTCTGATTCACCTTTTATTTAATTAGAGAAAAGAGAGGGAAGTAATGTTTATTGAACAACCCCTATTTGCCAAGGACTGTTAGCCACTTAACATTCATTTCTACATTTAATAAATGTCCCCAACCTTATGAAGGAGGTATTAGTCTCATTTTCCAAATGAAGAAACTGAGGCTCAGAAGGTTTAAGTGATTTCTCTGAGGTGACAGGGCTTCTTATAGACCTGGGATTAAAACCCTTTCCTCCGATTACTACCAGTCACTAACTGGTGATGCAACTAGAAAGAGACCTTTAATAAAAGGGTCAACTCAGACCAGCAGAATATCTCAGCCTACATAGTGGATCAAGTGTTAAAAACTGCTTTTTGACCTTGAGTAAACGGGGGAAATGGCAAAGACAAATGAGTTTATATGGCTAAGAGTCTTCCAAAAAGAGTTGGCAGGTCATCAGAGGGGTCACGCTTACGCACGCCTCAGCAGGACCCCAGAGAGAGCCAAAGTAGATACAACCCTGGGTGCTGGTTCTCCTGAAGGCTATGGAGGTCCACAGGGTATATGGTCATGGCAGATGGACTTGGAGTTCTGTGCCATGTTGGAGGGCCCTACTTTGGAATTTGTGCTTCTGAATGGGATGGAGTTGAACTCAGATGTGACCTTCCTACACCACCTCTTGTCACTTTTACTGAACCTGTGGTTGGTGCTAGGGATGGTGCATACTCAGGGGACTTGAATCTCTGGACTGCCCATGTGCCAGCTGGGCCCTGAGCCTCAGCAGAGTGGCAACTCCTACTCTCTGGTTCATTGGACTTACCCAGGTCAGCTAACAGGGTGATGAAGATGGTCAAACACCACACCAGGGAATCAAGAGTGCCAACAACCGCAGGCAGAGGAATTGCCTCCATCATCCATGTGGAATCTAAGCCCCCTCTTTTTTTTTTTTTTTTTAACATACATTCTGATTTATTTTTTACATTAGTGCAGTCTGGGTACTTTTAACTTTACAGATTAATTTAAAAAGTGACAGAATAGATTCTTTAATTCTTAAATCCACTCCTCCTTATGACAATAAAGGAAAAGAGAAATATTCTTGACTCACATGTTATAGGATCTGTTTTTCTAAATTACACCTAAAGTTTAATAGAGGAGGATAACCAACAATCATTTAAATACAAAACTGGGCAACAACAGCCCAGCAGGTTATTTTTAGCTTCTACATTAGTGGACTGGGGTTTTAAATTCGTATGATCCAACAGCCTCTAAGGAATGTTTAAGCAGGCATTTTAATTCTGAGTACTGGGTTTTCAATTGTGCACACTAATTTTGTTAAGCAGATATTAAGCAAACATCAATGATTATAAGACAAAAATTTAATGAAAATTTGTTACTGGGTATATAATAATCCATTGGGCTAAATAGTTTACATGGGACTATATAGAAATTTAAAACAGAAGCAGATGTAAATGCTACATATTATTATCATCAGATTCATCTTCTTCCTTCAGAGATTCCTTAGCATATTTCTCTGCTTCTTCCCTTATATCTTTTGGAACAATTTCATGTCTTCCTTTAGTTAATTCACTAACCCAGCTGAGCTCTAGTTCAAATGCTTTATCTTTAACTTCATCACGGCCTATGTAAACTATTTTTGCAACTTCTTTAACAACATCATGACAGGTCATTTCTTTCATCTGAAGCTTTTCAATTTCTGTCTTTGCAGCTTGCCTGGCTTTACCAATGGCACAGCCCCAATAACCATATGAAACACCCGATGGATCAACCATGTAGAGTTGTGCACCATCATTCACACTGTAAGACACTGACATGAAACTGCATCCAAAAGGTCTAACAGCACTGTACAGTGTATAGGCATGAACATACATGGCCACTCTGTCTGCAAGATGTTTGAGTGGAATGTTATAGCCAAAGTTAGATCTAAAGTTGGAAGCTTCTTCTCTTGCTATATCTGCTAAAAAACGAGCATCTGCCAACAAACCTGCCACTGCCATTCCAACATGCCAATCAACATTAAAAAGCCCTTTGTTGGAACCTTCTTCATAAAGTTTAGAAAGGACTAATTTTTCTACTCCGAAGACAACATCATCTTTACATCTGATTCCAATAGCTGTACTACTATTTTCCACAGCCTTCATAGCATATTCAACTTGAAAAACTCTCCCATCAGGAGAGAATGTAGAGGCCGACAAGTCATACCCAGTGCCGATGGAGCTCATTGTGTTAAAACCACTGGGCTGTGTAGGGACTCCAGGCCCAAAATGCTTCCACTACCCTAAGCCCCCTCCTGATCTAGAGGTGGAGGGGACATCACCATCCCAGGGACCGCAGAATGGAGGAATAAAATATGGACTAGAGTGGACTTACTGATATTATACTATAAAACTATTGTGACTACTAATAGAAGACATTTTAGCATTGAGGTGGAGAAAGTAGCCACAGTAGTTGCTGAGGGCAGGGAGGTGTAGAAGAGCTGTGATGTGGGGGCATTTTTGGGATTTTGAGTTGCCTTAATGATATTGCAGGGTCAGATGCTGGACCTTATATATCCTGCCATAACCCACTGAATGTACTGGGGGAGAGTGTGAACTACAGGGTAAACTATCATCTGTGTAGTGCAGCAGTGCCCCCAAAATGTGTTCACTGAGTGAGATGAGGGTGCTGCAATGATCAGGGGGGTTGTTGGTGTGGAAGGAGTGGGGTGGAGGGGTATACAGGAACCTCTTATATTTTTTAATGTAACATTTTTTTTGTGATGTATATATCTTCAAAAAATACATTTTACAAAAATGACAGGGTGGGGGTGGGGAGCAGGGTATATGGGAACCTCTTATGCTTTTTAAGTTTTTCATTTGTGTTTTTTAATGTATCACTCTTTGTGATGTATTAACTTTAATTTAAAAAGTGTAAAAAATAAAATAAAGTATATCTTCACTAAAATAAAAACAAAAAAACTTTCCTCCCTGAGTCAAAGCTCTGCCATGGCACTACAGAACTTTCATAGAGAATAATGGTGTCATTTAAAGACATAATAGGGAAATGGACTTGTCGCAGTGGTTAGGGCGTCCGTCTACCACATGGGAGGTCCCCGGTTCAAACCCCGGGCCTCCTTGACCCGTGTGGAGCTGGCCCATGTGCAGTGCTTATGCGCGCAAGGAGTGCCGTGCCACGCAGGGGTGTCCCCCGCGTAGGGGAGTCCCATGCGCAAGGAGTGCACCCGTAAGGAGAACCACCCAGTGCGAAAGAAAGTGCAGCCTGCCCAGGAATGGCGCCGCCCACACTTCTCGTGCTGCTGACGACAACAGAAGTGGACAAAGAAACAAGACGCAGCAAATAGACACAGAGAACAGACAACTGGGGGAGGGGGGAGGAATTAAAAATAAATAAATAAATCTTTAAAAAAAAGACATAATAATAAATACACACACACGGTAGAGCAGCTAAAGGTGACGAGAAACTACTGTTATGAAAAAAAAATCCATGTCACATTTTTTCATGCTTCAAAGTGGCCCCATGACATACATCATCAATAATGGAACCAAGTTAAAGTTTCCAACTTGTCTATGAAGTAGTTCCAAAGATATTTCACTGCCCAAAGCCCAACAGAGTCGATGCTTTTATTTTTCTTTAAACAAGAATCTTTTGGTGATTTGTAAAAGAAAACCTAAATTGTGTTCCATCCACTTTCCCAAACTCCTATCCCCATGTCCCCCATGATTGGACAAAAATGCTAATAATGCATTTCCTTCCCTAAATCCTTGTACAGCACATCTCTCCCTGTGAAGACCCCGCCGAGGGCCACACCTGAACTGCGGTCTTTTCTCCCAGTGTCTGATGACGTCACACACACTGAGTTCTGTGGGAAAGTGGGGTGAACCGCCAGAGACAACCCCTGGACCACACCCAGGGACTCACCCCTCTTCGGGATACCTTATGCCCTGGGCTTGGGGAGTGAGACCTCTACAAGATTCTGAAATCGGGCATATGATAAGGCTAGAATTGCTGAAAAACATTCTTTTCACAGCAGTGGTTCAAACATGAAATTGGCAAGGGGAAGTTTTCTGCAGGAAATCATGCAGCATTACCCACCGTTCCACCCACAGATGTAGGACTGTGTTCTGGCATTTCCGAGGACTCCCAAGCAGGGCATAGCTATGACATAGAACTTTCCATTCCCCTGATTTATAACTCACTATAATTAGTGAATGCCAAAGGAAACAATAATGATAAAATGGAATAAATCACATCTATTTGGTGATAAAAGGAAGATAATACATGAAGAGGTTTTGAGTAAAATCAGACACAGGAGAAATAGTCACAAATATAACCTGCTTTCTTTTTAAACTGGGTAACCCTACATTTCCAAATAAAGAAATGCACAATATTAAGCATAGCATAATTATGGATACAAATAGCAGTACAGGAATGTCACCCTGAACTGATGATTTTTAAAATTATTATATAAAATGACATGACAGTCAATTAAGTGAGCAAGTGAAGATCCTGCCAGAGCTGCTTAAAGAAATGCTTCATAATTGAATTAATATGATCAGAAAGTGTATTTAAAAAGTTATTTACCAAATACCTGAAACCAGATTTCCCTCTGCTAGGAATTCGGCCAGTTATAGCACCTCCCACCCAGGATTGCCTGGGAGGATGAAATGACTTAAAACATATTAATCATGTAGAATAGGATGTGGCACATACTAGGCATTTATGGTCATGTATGTATAAACTCAAATAAACACTTTAGTAAAACCAATGTTAGGTATAGACTACCATTGCGCGTGAGCATAAAAACCTTACAGATGGAAAATCTATGGGTCCATCCCACCTTAAATCATGCAACAAATAATCTACCAGTGCTAAAACTATTCTATTTCTCCCAGTACTATGTATTTGCTAAATGACAATTATTCGATTTGTTTTCTTTTAGTCCAGTTACATAATTCCCAATTATAAGCAAACTTTTCTGATCTAATCTTTCATTAATCATTCATGAAAGATTTAAATACACGTGGAAAAGGTTGAGTATTGGAGGAGGTAGAGCTCATTTTCTGCAGATATAAAGATCCCATATCAGATGCAGAAAAACAGCTCTTCAAAATTTAAGTTTACAAAAGAATGCTCTGGTGACAGAAGAAACTGTGTTCCTTAAACATTTAGATATTATTTTCAGTTAAAGATTAAAAAACCACGAAATTTTAGTCATATAAAAAATAGATGAATTAGTAAATTTAACTCAACTCCTAATGCAGTGAAAGGTCCCCTAACAAGTCGGCTATTTCGAGACACCAATGTGCATTTCAAAATCAGTATGCAAGCTGCAGCAATACTTCTGTCCAAAAAATCTATCAAAAATAGCCCCAACACTGAATCTCTAGTAGATTAGATATGGAACGGAAAATCTGCATTCTCTACCCACAGGGAGATGGGTAAAATGTCAGGACAGGGAAGCGGATAATCAGATTCCTTTTTAAATCGTTTTTCTTTGAAAACACAGATTTTTAAAATTCCATTTTGGAGCCGTGCGCTGAGATCATCTCAGGTGTAGAATAATCTGATTAAACACACGCCCGTGAAACACTGAGATTTGGGGGAGCTCAGGTTTGCAGAGCAGAGCAAGCGCATCTGCACAGGAGAAACCAGGCCGCGCTGCTGCTCAGAGCTGACCCGCCCCGCCCCTGAGGTCCCCGCCGCAGCAGAGGCCACGCTGAGCACCACGACGAGCGCCTCCCCCGGCCCCGGATCCTCACCTCGCCCGGCGGCAGAAGGACCCACACGGCTGCGGGGACCGCCCAGCTCCCGCCCACCCCCGCGCCCTGGGGCTGCCTCCCCGGGAAAGTGCCCCCAGCCGCGCCCTAATCTGCCCTGTAGGCCCCAGCTTTCCCTGGTTGGTTAAAGGAGAATAAAGGACAGACGCCCTCCTTGGGAGCCGGAGCCGGGATCCGGGAGGCGGCTTGGGAAAGGGCTGGGTCTGCGTTTCCCCGGGTCGCTGTGGGTGGGGGGAAAAGGGGGTGACCTCTGCGAGTCTCCTCCGACGGCAGGACCTGCCCCGCGCCTCCCACCACCGGCCTAAAGGAAGGCTGGCTGGAGGGAGAGGCGGGGGCGGGAAACCCGCCGGGAGCCGAGAGAGGCAGCTGCGCGCCAGCGGGGCCTGGGGGCGCAGAGCCGCGGAGGAGCCACCTGTGTGCCTGGCCAGGAGGGGGTGTACGCAAAGGGGCCCTCGGACAGCGACCACCAAGGCCACCTGGCCTGGCCCGGGAGGGAGTCGTGGCTGCCCGCGGGAGTCATGTCCCAAGCTGGGGGAAGGTAATGCATTTACATGCTGAGTTTGGCTTAGAGAGTGGCCACATTTGAGCAACATGGAGGCGGTCAGGAGGTAATTCTTAGGCACCTGCAGCTCTAGGCCTAGTTCCATCAGGCACACAGGGTCATAAGCATGGTCATCAGTATCAAGGGCTCATCATTGGACCATCCTTCTTCATTGTTCTTTGCTCTTGCACTTGGAGGATTGTTGCTGTTGCATTGGGGAAGGTGATAGAGCTCCCCTGGGGGAACTC
Source organism: Dasypus novemcinctus (assembly GCF_030445035.2). Taxonomy (NCBI): domain Eukaryota; kingdom Metazoa; phylum Chordata; class Mammalia; order Cingulata; family Dasypodidae; genus Dasypus; species Dasypus novemcinctus. Next base: position 10,837,247 of record NC_080702.1, on the reverse strand, counting down.
AGCACTGCCTCAGTTGTCATTTGTAACTGTAACTGCTATGAAAATACCCAAGATATATCTGAATATTTTTATGTACCCTATATACATGCCCTGGAGGACATCCTCCCAACCATGTGCCGGCCATCATAACAGCCCACACCAGTGTTCCTCCCCTGCCATAGTTGAACCTCTCTGTGGTCCAAAACTTCTTCAAAAATGAAGCCTAATATATTGCCAAATTCAACTATTAGGAAAACGAAAAATAGTGATGGGTTTAAAGATTAGAAATAGAAAACATACTAATTTAGGAAAACTAAAATAAAGTAAGAATAAATTGGTGTATTTAAAAAATGAAAAATATTATAAAGCTTTGTTTTTGGCATTTGGCCTTTCATCACTGCAATAGTGTTGCCCTATATGGACAGTGGCAAGACAATTTTTTTCCTTCTTCCTCAGTGTCTACATCCTTTTTCCTTCTGATTTTTCATTTTGTCTTCTCACAGAAATTTTAGATCACTGTAATTCAGATATGCAATATAGGGGACACCCATATATCCAGCATCAAACCCTTTCCCCCTTCCCCAGCAATGATCTTTTTACATGTTCATGTTACATTTGCTGCAGCTGATGTACAGATATTGAGGGATAGCTTTCAAACATGGTTCCGTTTTGGTTCACATTATGGTTTGTATTTTAGACTGTATAATTTTCTAAATTTTTAGTTACATTATGTTTTACATTATGGTTTACATTTTAACCTATAAACTTTATACATTTTTCATGTAATTTAACATGTCCTATATTCATCGTTGCATGACCCTGTGGAACACTTCCATTACCCCCCAGTTACCCTGATTCCATCTATTCTATACTTCTCTCCCCCTCACCTCAGGGCCCACTGTGACAATCAATGTTCAAAATTGAAGGACCATATTCACAGAAATGTGCAACAGTACTGAGGGCTTGACATACTCAACTGCCCTAATCCATTGGGAGCCACCAATTCTCTCGAGAGTCACAGTCCCTCTGTTTGAGAACATTTGGCCTCCCCAGGTTGTGGGTACACCTTCACACTCATTGTATGGGTCTCCACCCAATGATATAATACAATATGACAAAAGGGGCCCTCACACACTCCTGCCTGACCCTATGCCAGATGCACCCCCCTTATGCACCTTAAACAGGCAATCCTTCCTTATATTTTCTAAAGAATTTTCTCAACATTATAGTTTCAATTACATACCTGACAATCTGCCATGTTCAGCTGTTCCCCCCAACCCTCCGCCCAATTCCTTTAGCCATCTGATCCATCTTCCCAACCCTAGTCCTGCTCAAGCCTGCAAAGCCCCAGCCAAAGATATCCCTATGCCCCCATCTTATCCCTTCCCTGTACAAATAATTACCACCAGCTTATAGATTTCACCCATGTAGGCGTCAGCTCACAACTTTCCTCTCCCCCAGCTTCCTTTAAGCCCATCATCCAGTCTTTAGCTCTCTGAGACAGCTTGGTTTACTTGTTTCATATCATCGAGGTCATGTAGTATTTGTTCCTCAATGCCTGGCTTGCTTCACTCAACATAAGGTCCTCAAGATTCATCCATGTTATCACATGTGTTTGTATTGAATTCATTCTTAGAGCTGAGTAGTATTCCATCGTATGTCTATACCACATTTTATTTATCCATTCACCAGTTGATGGGCATTTGGGTGGATTCCAACTTTTGGCAATTGCGAATAACACAGCTATGAACATTGGTGTGCATTTATCAGTTTGTGTCTTTGTTTCTAGTGCTTCTGGAATAATCCCAGCAGTGGGATTTCTGGGTCATATGGCAAATCTATAGTTAGTTTTTTGAGACACTGCTAAACTCTCCTTCAGAATGGCTGGATCCTCCTGCATTCCCACCAGCACTGGATGAATGTTCCCATTTCTCCACATTCTCTCCAACGCTAGTAGTGTTCTGTTTTTTGCTGCTTGTGTATTGGGTATGAAATTCATGAAGCCATTTCCTTTTACAAGGTCCTGTAGATGCTTCCCTACATTGTTTTCCAAGGTCTTTATGGTCTTGGTTTTTATATTTAAGTCTGTGATCCATCTTGCATTGATTTTTGTGTACAGTGTGAGATCTTAATCCTCTTTCATTCTTTTGCACATGGATATCCAGTTGTCCAAGCACCATTTGTTGCCGAGGCCATTCTTTCCCAGTCTAGTGTGTTTGATGGCCTTGTCAAATACCATATGACTGTATATGTGAGGATGTATATCAGAACTCTCAATTTGGTTCCATTTTTCAGTGTGTCTATCCTTGTGCCAATACTATGCCATTTATAGTACTGTTGCTTTGTAGTGTGTTTTGAAGTCAGGTAGTGTTATTCCTCCAATTTCATTTTTCTTTTTCAATATGTCTTTGGCTATTCGGGGCCTCTT